>NC_142526.1:5387500-5430000 GCF_964205215.1 Stylophora pistillata | reverse complement strand
TGCGTTACCGCGTGAGATTCGCTCTATGACATATCTAGGGATTTTTAAGTGCCACCTGAAAACGCACCTCTTTAATTAAGGAAGCTTTTTATTAATTTTTATCAAAATTTTATCATGATAGTTGCTAGTATCTTAACATAAGTTATATGCTTTAATTTTATCATAGTATATTTTTAATAATTATTGAGAGGTAATGCGCGCTTGATCATTTTATGGAAAGCGCGCAATATAAGAATTAAATTATTATCATTATTATTATGATGATGATTAATCCTTTTCCTTCAACATATTATTTACTGACATACCTGAGAATTTGTCGGTGAGTGTTGGTTATATATAGAGCTGCTCTGTGTTTCATTTTCCTTGTACTTAGTGACAGCCATTTGGTAAAGGGACCAACTCATCATTGGCGTGATCATCCAGTCTTCTGGGTACAACTGTTTCAACATGTTGTCCAGTTGGATGCGGTATCCTTTCTTCACACCCATCCTGTTAGTCTCGTCATCATTGAAAAAGTTCAGGTACATTGGACGGTCGAAGTCAAACTTATAAGCGGCATCTATCTCTGTTTTCCTCACATTACGTTTTAGAACCTTCTGAACACGTCGTCTGTTGGGAAACCAGCGCTCAGTGATGTTTTCGATTCCAATTTCAATGGTCTCGAAAGAGTTCGTACGCCCGCCAATGTCCAAGTCCACTTTGTAATTGATCAGGTGATCGTGTGTACCACTTGTGAAATCTTTATGAAGGGGGTATGCGTATGGGTCCATATTTGAGTCATAGAATGCTCCATAGACGTACCCAGAGGCTGACATTTTAACTTCTATGACACCGTTTTGGTAAAATAAGAAGTCAAAAACATAGTCATAGTTATACAGCGTCGCCACAGAACGCAGAACTAAAACTTGGTTGGCCATTCCTCCGTAGAAGTTGTAACCATTGTAGAAGTTGTTATCATAATGTCGGCGAAGTGGCGTTCCGGTGTTTAGTTCAAATACACAGACGGCGTTTCGGACAGTCGTTGGTTTTTCATACATGTGCACTAGGTCAAAAAATGTTGCGGAGTAGGGACAATCCACACCACGAACCAGCTCCATGCTGTATGCTCCCATTCCCCAGCCTCCATCGAGGAAGTTATTCCACGAAGGGGCTGGATAATAACCTGTATATGTTGCAGCTGCTTCTTGAAGACTGAGCTCGTAAACAATTCTCTCTCCGTTGAATTTTATATCGTAGATCTGCATGCCACTGTTGGAGTCCATTCTGAAATGGAAGGACCACAACATGTAGCTGACATGGCGTCCGTTAACGGTGTAACGTTTTCCATCGGGCTCGTATTGTTCTGGTCCTCTCATTGGCGTGGATGGCTGGGGATCTCTTCGACGTTGATAGCTCGAAAACAAGGCTTCCTTGCCCTTTGGTGCAGGAACAAAAATTTTTTTGATGGTGTTGTTCTCATATTTGGCCGCTAACTCATCAACAGAGTCAAAAGTCTGATTGTTGTAAACAACCTTGAGGATTTTCCATTTTTTCATGTCTGTTCCTCCGATATCTAGTGACAACGACAAGTCAAGTTGCCCTGTCATGTCACGTTTGAAATTAACCCAAGTAATGCGATCATCGGCAGTAAATCCCATCGGAGAAGTAAAGTCAAGTTCAAGGCACTTTGGTTGCACGCAATCTTTAAGGGAGAAGCCGTCGTAGCTCTCTTTCATCAGCTTTTCGAGTTTTGCAGTGGCATAATAGATATAGGAAGAAAATATATTTCTCGTGCGAGTATCAAAAGGCCGAGCATTGAATGTCACGAAGTCTTTCTCCCCACCAGGAATCTTTCTTGCAACGTGCCCAGTAGGTTTTGAAACAGGGCTGACTATGTATTCTCTGACAAGCGGAGGATTGGCAGCGCCATGAAACACCACCGCCACAGCTTTACGTTCGGGCTTGGCGCCATTGTTATCCAGATGTTCTAAAGCCTCGTTCTTGGAAGGTGGAAGAAACTGTATCATGTAGATGTAATTGCTGTCGACTGATGCTTCGGTAGCCTCCGTTAGGTTAAGTGAAGCTTGCTTCACCAGATATTCTTTAACAGTGGTGATTTCTTGGATTGTTAGATCGTCGAAGAGACCTGAAGACTTAGGTGGGTCTGCGGGTTGATCACCCATTCCATTTGCACAGTTTCCTACCTGGAAAACTGTATCTCCTTTGGAATTTTTAGCAGGCTCACGGTCACTTTTTGATTTCTTTGTTGCTACCACAATCAAAGCAATCAATAACGCTACACTTATAACAATGAAAACGATGGCCAGAACCTTCCACACCACGGGTGCTGTGGTAGATGCACGATTGGATTTCTTCTTGATCATAGGATCGCCTGTCTCCATGACGATAAAAGACTTTGACCTATAAAAACATTCAAAAGGTGAGCTGATTCGTACTGTAGCGTGCCCTCAAGCGACACTGAAATATGCCAATATATACACTTAAGGCTACTTCATAGCATGAGGCTGTATGTGCATTTGAAGATCACTGTTGGAACGACTTAAAAATTTCTATCCGCTTCATTGAACCTCCGCTGAGAGGCATTAACATCTCGTTTTCCATGAGACACAAATACGTCGTTATTTTTCAAAAATCCTGGTATTGCGTGAAAGGTTTTGTCTGTCTCTTAATCCTGATGCAGACGAAGCAGTTATTAGACGCTTTATGTCCATTTTTAATAAAACAGCCTAAAAAAGATTTACAAAGATTTGCTCTGCACATCTGCAGAGTACATTCTGGAAAAAGTTTTAGGGTTAAATTTATTGAAAACACAAAAACGTCATTATGATGATATTTTGGTTCAAATTAATTTGGAAGGAGCTGTGTACATAACATTTGACATTTTTGGTGTTTTTGCATGACACCTAGAGGTCAATCAACCATCCATAGCGTCTTCAAGTGGTACAAGTACTTGAATACAGCACACTTCAAAGGCTAAAAGTAGCAGGAAGTTTTATGCTCAGTTGAGTATTCGGACTGTGGAAAAACTTTGGGGATTCGTTGCCTTTCCGTTGAACTTCAGCTGAAAGCCAACAAGATCTCATTTTCAATGAGCTAGAGAAACTAGTGATCGTGGTTTGCCATTTTGCATAAACCCTGACATTGTTTGAAAGACTAATGTTGTCTGCCTCTAATCTATTTAGACGAGACAGTTATTACACGGTTTATGTCCATGCATAATTAAAAGGGCTAAAAATACATTTGAAATGTCACGTTTAATCTGCAGGGAACATTATACGGAGTATTTTACATTTAAAATGGTTGAAAAGACACAACGTTTGAGTGTCAGGATACCGTACCTAGTAAAGATGAAACGAAAAAAGTAGAGTACATAGCGAAGTAAAGCAGTAATCCCCCTAGTAAGCTGCAATTCTTGCAATATTTCAGGTGTTTTTAAAATGCATCTACATTCATCAACTATCTATTGCCAAGAGAGAACTGCGAAGCACTTCATGTTCAGATCGGTCATTTTAAGCTTTTGAATTCTTTGCACTTGCATTGGAATAATTTTTAAAAAAATGGGGCTCAAGATCACATATGCTAAACAAATGGTCGCAAATAACAGCAACATGCAACCAAGCGAAACCATTTTCGAATATTTGCATGACTTTGCAATTTACGAGTTCATTTTGATCATCGACAAAAAGCCTAAAAGTTAACATTAAAAGGGAGTATTATTGATCATGCAGGCTTCCTTCCTCCGTGGGCAATTCGCCTCACACTGAGATATTTTTCCTGACGACTAGCTCATAATTTACATCCAGTATTTTTGTTTATTTGTGCTGACCCTCAACAAATGAATTTTGATTTTGGATTAAGTCACGAAAACATCCGGTTATCGATAGAGAAGCGTTTGGATTTGCCAGAACAAGAGATTGAATGTGACCATTGACGCACATTCAAATAGTACACCTTCATCTACTTCAATTAAGTGAATGGCACGGCTTCGGAGCAATAGGTCGCTGACCAGTTCTAATGAAATCAAACTCCTTTCTGGTCAAGAATTCCTTGACATATCGAAGCACCGCTCAAAACCGCTTCTATTGAAAGCAGGACCTTAAAAATCAGTGCCTTTGAAAGAGTCTCACCTGCAAGGCGATGAAATACCCAATGTACACAAAAGATCCTGCAGCTGATCAATGGGCAGTGGAACCGGATGATAAGTGACTGGGAGTGAACAAATAGACCAGCATGCTTTTGGATCTTAGATGCCCCTTGCAACCCCCGGGGAATAGGGAGAAGGCGTGATGGAGTGGTTAGGGCGCCGTTCAAGTCGTCCACCCTGCTACTTACTGGATTTGTTATCGGTCACTCCGACCGCCCTTTCTATATAGCCACCGGGGCTGTCTCCTGCCAGTTGTTGTTGTTGTTTTCTTTTTTTCAAACACATTATGTTTACTTTGAAATATTGGCTTCTTTTTGTTTCATATTGCAAAGCGCGTTGAGTCTTCCAAGCTAACTTTCTGACACTTTAAAACGTAATTGTTTTCCTTTGCATATTATTGAGAGAACTTTCAAGCGGTATCTTGACGGGTCCTCCTCAAAATAGCCGGAACATTGATGACAATAATACACGTTACTTTAAACTCCCTTTTGTCGGCTATTATTCTAAAATAGCGAACCTCAGACTCCGACAACTCACTAAGCGCTTTTGTAGGTCGGACCTAAATATCAACTAGTTTTCACTTCTTTTAAAATTAGAAACATGTTCAGTGTTAAAGATCGTACTCCTGATGCTCTAAAATCCATGGTGGTTTATCAATTTTCTTGGGCGGGATGCAATCCCCGTTATATTGGCGAAACTAGTCGCCACTTCTCTACCAGGATAAAGGAGCCCACGGAAAGCGATAAAAAATCGCATATTTTTAAGCATTTAAACACATCTCCTTCTTGTAAGAACAAATATTCCTCTTCTTGCTTTAGTATTCTGGATTCTGTTATTCATTGATTAAAGATGGCATAAGCATGCCGAAACATGTCTAAAAAAAGTTGTCTATTTCTTACAATATTTATCATACTTGCTACGGCTGCGACCTTATGCAAAACACTTATTTTAAATTGCGAGACTTTGTCGAAATCAAAGTCATTGCGGACAAGTTTAATCAGTCGAGACATCTCTACTCTTGGCTTCTGGCAACTGGCAGGAGACAGCCCAGGTGGCTATATAGAAAGGGCGGTCGGAGTGACCGATAACAAATCCAGTAGGTAGCAGGGTGGACGACTTGAACGGCGCCCTAACCACTCCATCACGCCTTCTCCCTATTCCCCGGGGGTTGCAAGGGGCATCTAAGATCCAAAAGCATGCTGGTCTATTTGTTCACTCCCAGTCACTTATCATCCGGTTCCACTGCTCATTGATCAGCTGCAGGATCTTTTGTGTACATTGGGTATTTCATCGCCTTGCAGGTGAGACTCTTTCAAAGGCACTGATTTTTAAGGTCCTGCTTTCAATAGAAGCGGTTTTGAGCGGTGCTTCGATATGTCAAGGAATTCTTGACCAGAAAGGAGCTTGATTTCATTAGAACTGGTCATCGACCTATTGCTCCAAAGCTGTGCCATTCACTTAATTGAAGTAGATGAAGGTGTACTATTTGAATGTGCGTCAATGGTCACATTCAATCTCTTGTTCTGGCAAATCCAAACGCTTCTCTATCGATAACCGGATGTTTTCGTGACTTAATCCAAAATCAAAATTCATTTGTTGAGGGTCAGCACAAATAAACAAAAATACTGGATGTAAATTAGTGAGCTAGTCGTCAGGAAAAATATCTCAGTGTGAGGCGAATTGCCCACGGAGGAAGGAAGCCTGCATGATCAATAATACTCCCTTTTAATGTTAACTTTTAGGCTTTTTGTCGATGATCAAAATGAACTCGTAAATTGCAAAGTCATGCAAATATTCGAAAATGGTTTCGCTTGGTTGCATGTTGCTGTTATTTGCGACCATTTGTTTAGCATATGTGATCTTGAGCCCCATTTTTTTAAAAATTATTCCAATGCAAGTGCAAAGAATTCAAAAGCTTAAAATGACCGATTTGAACATGAAGTGCTTCGCAGTTCTCTCTTGGCAATAGATAGTTGATGAATGTAGATGCATTTTAAAAACACCTGAAATATTGCAAGAATTGCAGCTTACTAGGGGGATTACTGCTTTACTAGGCTATGTACTCTACTTTTTTCGTTTCATCTTTACTAGGTACGGTATCCTGACACTCAAACGTTGTGTCTTTTCAACCATTTTAAATGTAAAATACTCCGTATAATGTTCCCTGCAGATTAAACGTGACATTTCAAATGTATTTTTAGCCCTTTTAATTATGCATGGACATAAACCGTGTAATAACTGTCTCGTCTAAATAGATTAGAGGCAGACAACATTAGTCTTTCAAACAATGTCAGGGTTTATGCAAAATGGCAAACCACGATCACTAGTTTCTCTAGCTCATTGAAAATGAGATCTTGTTGGCTTTCAGCTGAAGTTCAACGGAAAGGCAACGAATCCCCAAAGTTTTTCCACAGTGATACTCAACTGAGCATAAAACTTCCTGCTACTTTTAGCCTTTGAAGTATGTTGTATTCAAGTACTTGTATCACTTGAAGACGCTATGGATGGTTGATTGACCTCTAGGTGTCATGCAAAAACACCAAAAATGTCAAATGCTACGTACACAGCTCCTTCCAAATTAATTTGAACCAAAATATCATCATAATGACGTTTTTGTGTTTTCAATCAATTTAACACTAAAACTTTTCTAGAATGTACTCTGCAGATTCAACGTGCATTGCAAATATTTTTTAGGCTGTTTTATTACAAATGGACATAAAGCGCCTAAAAACTGCTTCGTCTGCATCAGGATTAAGAGACAGACAAAAACTTTCACGCAATACCAGGACTTCTGCAGAATAAACGAAGTATTTGTGTCTCATGGAAAACGAGATGTTAACGCCTTTCAGCAGAGGTTCAATGAAGCGGAAAAGAAATTTTTAAGTCGTTCCAACAGTGATCTTCAAATGCACATACAGCCTCATGCTATGAAGTGGCCTTAAGTGTATTGGCATATTTCAGTGTTTAAATTGCGAGACTTTGTCCAAATCAAAGTCATTGCGGACAAGTTTAATCAGTCGAGACATCTCTACTCTTGGCTTCAGTCGTTTTTGGAACGGTATGTTGTGTGAAATGTAACTGATATCCAGTTTGTCTCGTCTTGTTTATGAATTTACAAGACAACTGTCTTGTAAGTTTTTTTTTTTTTTTTTTTTTTTTCAGTATCTTAATTTTTAATTTATCTTAATTTTAATTAATTGCAAAACATTTATTTTAAAGTGCGTGACTTTGTGGAAATCAAAGTCATTGAGGACAAGTTTAATCTGTCGAAACACTACTCTTGGCTTCAGTCATTTTTGGAACTGTAGGTTTTGTAAAATTTAAACGATGTCCAGTCTGTCTCGCCTTGTTTATCGAGATCAAGGAATGATTAGGAATCGGTTGGTGGTACAATTCAATAGCTCTAAATACAATATGCGTTGTGTTTGTATTGACTGTACTCTCATGGTCAGTTACTTCAGAATCGTATCGTATGAAGTGTACTCAAAAAGAGAAGAAATAAGTTGATCACGTCAGCAGATATCAATGATTTAAGATCGGGATAGTCCCCGATTTACATCGCAATTTGAATCGTTCGGGTTTTCTCTACAAGTTAAGATCTGAAGGCAAAGGTGCTTCGAAATGTGAATGACAATAGCATAATGATCGACACAGTACAGTCGTTCGCCGTTTTGCATAAGACGTCTCTAAATTATTCCGTTTTCCTCTACTAAACATTAAGTGCAAATTTTGTACCAAAGAGTCTCGCTCCTTGAAGGGGAATCTCTTGTTTATAGAAAACGAATGTAGAGAATGTATGTAAAAGCGCTGTTAACCTTGTCGTTATCATACGGAGCGAGGATTCTTATACAGCCCTGTCTTTTGTACTTCACAGTGATTTCTACTGAGCACCGTCTGTATAAATAAATTAGCGCATGCAATGATAAACTATAACTGTACTAATTGAATTTCTTGATCCTGAAGAAAATCACGGGACCAATTGATTTTCGACTCTTCTCATCAACTGACTGATTCACTTCGGAAAAGAAAGTTGCGTTTTTAAAGGTGGCGGATGAGAAGTGGAATATTCATTGGAAGGAGAAATTAGGAAATGTCTGCTGACGATGTCCCATTCCTCATTGGGTTATTATCAACTACATACAGTAATGTGTGACATTTTCCCTACGTACAGTTTTACTTAACTGTGAAGTTTTTGCGAACACAACTCACGGAGGAAAGAGGCGAAAACTTGCAATCATTGATCTGCGGATATTAATACGTAGATGTTTTAAAAATCAAATTTTCAAAAACATCTTCTGCCCTCTGCAATTATATGTAAATGCATTTATCTTAAGCGTCTGCTTCATGTCATTATTGCTATTTTTGAGGGGCTCTTTTTGTAGCGTCACCTCAAACAGAGCAGAGGTAGCGGAGCGTTTTAAAACGCGAAAGTGATAATCTTAAACCGATTTCAGTTTCACCTTGAGTAGGTTTTTGTTGAAAATGGGATCAAGCGAACCTATGCTTTAGAAGAAAGCTAGCCCGGCACCCAGCTGCGGAGGGTTCTGGCCATCATCTTCATTGTGATAAGTACTGAGCACTGTTAATTGCTTTGATAGTTGTAGCAACAAAGCAACAGAAAGGGGCTGAGAACCAACACTCAAAGCCAGAACTGACATCCAACACCACCTTGAGTGTGGAACCTTGTGCTGACGGAATGACAAGTTCTGAAGCACAACCAAAGTCATCGCTACATCGGTCAAATACCGGAAAGAAGCAAGGCGTGCACTCGGAGATTATAATTATCGCCAGGGGGGGATTCTCAGTTAACTGCGGGCCGAAGACGTATGAAGAGGGTGGTAGAGGGGGGATCAAGATCACTTTTCACTGAAAATAAAATATAAGTTGGTCCTTGCACAATTCACGGGAAATAACATTACTGTCGAAACTACAATGAAAATCCCGTTTCACGACGAATTTTCAGTATTTAAAATTACTTCTTTCTCATTTCACGGAGAACTATTTTGGAAAATCAAGGTTCACGGCTATTAATGAAATCACGATTCACGAGAGAAAAACAAGCCATTTTACGTTTCACGGGGAAAAAATAGGCCATCCACGAATCACGAAAATACCCTTTACAACCATCTATGAACGCAAAAACTGTCTGAAAATGCGCTCAATGGTATAGGTTTATGCAAACCTGCATCCTGCGTTGCTTATACCGCGAAGCAGTAGAAGGATAGGCAGTTACTGGAACACAAGCTCAATTGAAATTCCAAAGTTGTTAGTGCAGCTGAGAACTGTCATTGATTGCACTCTAGCAGTAGAGAATCTACGTTACATTAAAATAAAAGTATATTGGTGTAAATGAGTTTTGGTATTTCTGCAAACAGCCTAAATGAAATTTTAAACTGCCACAATTTAATACTATAACTGTCTTCTTGCAAACTTGATAACGCTTTCGTGTTATTTCACTTTGAAGTGGTGCTAATGGGTCCTAATGAAAATTTACCCTGCGTTTTTGAAGGGTAAAAGGGATACTCTAGCATCGTATCAAGTGTCTTTCTCAAAATGTTCTGAAAGAAGAGAAGAGATAAGTTGATCACGTTTGCACATATCACTGATAGTCCCATCAACCTCGCACTCTGAATCATTCGGGTTTTTTCTACAAGTTAAGATCTGAAGGCAACGGCGCTTCGAAAAGTGAATAACGGTTACCACAGCATAATGATTGACACACAGTCGCTCGCCGTACGTTGTGCATAATTATTCCGTTTTTGTCCAATAAATACTAAGTACAAATTTTGCGCCAAAGAATTTCGTTCCTTGAAGGGAAATTGCTTGGTTAACGAAAACGCAGTTGGAAGGTGTACGTAATGGCCAAAATACCCGTACATGTGCAAAGTTAAACACGCTCTCTAATAAACGAAATTGGAGCGAAGCGATTGCTAAAATAAAACTACAAACAGTAACTTACTGCAATTAAACGTAAAGAAATTGAAAACCAGGAAACAGAATAATGAACAATAAAGGCACTTACAAACACTGTACGAGATCCTGGCAAATGGCTGGCTTAGGACGATTGAAAATGATTGAGAGCAATTATCCAGCACAGCTTAAACGATTAAGTTGAATGAATAAAACTTACCCTAAAGACGGACAAAGAGAAATTATGCAAAAAAATAGGGTAACAGAATACCGTTGAAAGCAATGCGCGTGTAAACAAATTTAATGAAAATGAGACAGGACGAAAAAAATCGAATTTATAACGAATAACGGCAACAATGTATTCGGCGAAGAATTTGATGCAGAGAGAGTTCGTTACGCGCTGTCATTCTCTTGAACTCTACCATCTGTCTTACTGTCACGCAATATTCCGTTTAGAACTCTATTGGAAGGTATCAGGCGTACACAAGCGCGACGGATAAACGTTTGTATGTGATCCAGGTAGGTTCTTTCTTTTACGAAAACAGATTTTTGAAAAGCTGGAAACATATCTGTGGATTAGCTTATCCCGTAAGAAACGTTCATAGAATTCTAGAACGGATATTTAAAACCAGCTATTGCCGAAAAGTCATGACGTCGATTAGCTTCGCCGAGTGGAGCTTTTAAATTGGATCATCACGATCCAAGGGAAGTAAGGGCTCCCAGGTCGCCAATCTATCCCAAAGCGCCGTTCATCTTTGCCAGTATCATGCGGAGCAAGGCTTCAGATCAAGCCTTGACCTTTACGGTTCACAATGATTTCCACTGCACACCGTCTGTATATAACTCATACAATGATAAACTAAAAGTGTGTTACTAAAGCTCTTGGTCCAGAAGAAAATCACGGAACCAATTGATTTTCGGCTGTTTATTTCATCACTTGACTGATTCGCTTCCGAAAACAACGTCGTATTTTTTAAGGTGGCGGATGAAAAGCGGACTATTCATCGGAAAGAGAAAAAAGTAATGTCTGACTATGTCCCATTCGACATTGGCTCATTATCAACTACAGTGTTGTGTGACATTTTCCTACAGTTTACTCAAGTGGAAAGAAGCAATAACTTTCTGTCCTTTATCTGATGATTTTAGTGCCTAGATGTTTTAAAATTAAATTTTCATCTGCCCTCAGCTATTATATGTAACTTACACCAAAACAAGAGGGGGCTGCCGGCTGTGTCCCCCAACCAAAACGCCCGCCCGCCTCCTCCCCTCTCCCTGCTCCTTTTAATCGTCTCTTAAACTCGATCACATGTCACACTCATCATTTTGTCATCGTCCACCATTTTAAAAACTTTGTCTGACCAGATAATTTATGTGGCCTCACAAAACTCTGCAGGCGAAATTCTGACTTGCTATAAGCAACAAAAGAAACCTCACGCTTCCAGCCGTCGCTTCGGGGAGGAGGTTCCCGAACAGCGACTGGTAATCTAGCCTAAGTAAGACTCTAAGCATGCTTGTTTATCGGGAAGTCGAAATCATTTGAAGATAATAAGATCATAACAGAAATAAGCCCACTACACTTTTTTTTTATAATCGTAGCATATTATGTTGGCGTGCTCTATGGGTCTAAACCCAGTCAGCTCCAAAGAAGTTAATTTTTTTCTGGTCTTGATTCAGTGCCAATCCAGTGAGCCATAACAGAACACAGTGTCACTTTTATGTTTTTCTTGATTGGTCTTGCGTGTTTACAGTTACCACCGCGGTCAAGAGAACAATAGGTGATTCAGTACACCCACAGGCACGTGGACCAATATCAAGTAATTACGTGCTATTAGTCAGCAAAAGTTAGAATCCCAAACTTACTTCAGTTTCACCTTGCGTAGGTTTTTGTTGACAATGGAATCAAGCGATCCTATGATTAAGAAGAAAGCTAGCCCGGCACGCAGCTCTGCTCTTACAATGTGGAAGGTTCTGGCCATTATCTTCATTGTGATAAGTATAGCGCTGTTAATTGCTTTGATAGTTGTAGCAACAAAGCAACAGAAACGGGCCGAGAACCAACGCTCAAAGCCAAAACCAACATCTAACACCGCCGTGACTGTGGAACCTTGTGCAGATGGAATGACAAGTTCCAACGCACAACCAAAGTCATCTAGTCTTTTTGAAGACCTGACAGTCAGTGAGATCACCGTCGTCAGGAACTATCTTCTGAAGCAGGCATCAATGAACCTCACGGAATATTCGAAGGCTACAGTCAACAGCAATTATATTTACTTGATTCAGTTGCTTCCGCCGTCCAAAGATGAAGTTCTGGAGCATCTAGACAACAACGGTGCCAAGCCCGAACGAAGAGCGATTGCTGTTGTTTTCCATGGTGCGGCGGATCCACCTGTGGTTAAAGAATACATTGTCTATCCGGTCTCAACCCCAACTGAATACAAGGTTAGAAAGATTCAAGGTGGACACAAAAAAACTGTTCCATTTAATGCTCGACCTTTTGATGGCGTTGTAGAATATAACACACTAGAACAGACGATTATCCGAGAAGCTGCCCAAAAACTCAACAAGTTGATGTCTGAAAGTTATGACGGCTACGTCTTCCCTTGTATCTCTGGTATGAAGTGTTTACAGTTCCTTTATACAGCCCCAATGGGTTTTACAGGGGAGGACCGCTACACCTGGATCTCTTTCATTCGCGGAGGTGTTGCAGGCCAATACCTTCATCCTTTGGACCTGATGTTTCTGGTAGATCATGGAGGAGCAGACATTTCCAAGTGGAAAATCCTCAAGGTTCTGTACAACAACCAGACTTTTGACTCTGTAGACGAGTTAGCGGCCAAATTCGAAAATAACACCGTTAACAAGATTTTTGTGCCTGCTCCAAAAGCGGGGGCAGACGCGCTATTCTCCAGTTATGAACGTCGAGGAGATCCCCAACCATCTAAACCAGCAAGAGGACCAGAACAGTACGAGCCCGATGGAAAGCGTTACACTGTTAATGGACGTCAAATTACCTACATGTCTTGGTCGTTTGATTTCAGAATGGATTCCAACAGTGGCATACAAATCTACGATATCAAATTCAAGGGAGAGAGAATTGTTTACGAGCTCAGTCTTCAAGAAGCAGCGGCTACTTACGCAGGTTTTTATCCAAGCCCCTCTTGGAATAACTTTCTTGACGGCTCATGGCGAATGGGAATGAGTAGTTTCGAAATGGTTCGAGGCTTTGATTGCCCTAATACTGCTACTTTCTTTGACTTGGTGCACATGATCGGAGTTGCAAATCCGCAGACCTTTCGCAACGCAGTCTGTGTATTCGAACTAAATACTGGAATACCGCTTCGTCGACATTATGATAACAACTTTTACAATGGTTATAACTTTTATGGAGGGATGGCCAACCAAGTTTTGGTTCTGCGTACAGTAGCAACAGTTTATAACTATGATTATGCTTTCGACTTCATATTCTACCAGAACGGAGTCATAGAAGTCAAGGTGTCAGCCTCTGGGTATATCTTTGGAGCATTCTATAACTCTGACATGGACCCATACGCATACCCCCTCCATAAGGATTTCACAAGTGGTACACACGATCACCTTCTCAATTACAAAGTTGATTTGGACGTTGGTGGTCGAGGGAATTCGTACGAAACTATTGAAATTGGAATCCAAAACATCACTGAGCGCTGGTTTCCCAACCGACGACGTGTCCAGAAGGTTCTAAAACGTAGTGTGAAGAAAACAGAGATGGATGCCGCTTATAAGTTTGACTTCGAACGTCCAATGTACTTGAACTTCTTCAATAATGACAAGACTAACAGGATGGGTGTGAAGAGAGGATACCGCATCCAACTGGACAACATGTTGAAACAGTTGTACCCAGAAGACTGGATGATCACGCCAATGATGAGCTGGTCCCTCTACCAAATGGCTGTCACCAAATACAAAGAGAATGAAACACAGAGTAGCTCTATTTATAACCAAAACTCGCCAACAGATCCGCAGGTTAGACTCTCTTATTCTAAAGCTTATTTTCTTCTGTTTACCGTGACTAAATAAAGACGAATCCTTTTATCATTTAGCGTAGAAATGATGTCTGCTCTGCAGGTTACAGTATGGAAGATTAAGCCGGAGCTTCGTGTCAAACATCTTACCAAACGTTTGTTAGTAAATGAAAAATGCATTCAGTCTGACGATGGCGAATTGAGAAAGTGCTCTCTTGATGAATGTATATTGGAGAGATGACCTCAGATAGGCCCACAACGATGGGTTTTATGGTATCTTTCTCCTTGCCATTAGTTAGATGTTGACAGGGCAGGGAATGAACGCGATAACGAGGGGTTTAACCCTCACGTTCATATTTAGTTTTCATACACTGCTTCTTTACCCTTTCACAGGTTGATTTTCGAAATTACCTCGTGGATGATGAGCCCATTGTGAACGAGGATTTGGTTGCCTGGGTTACAATTGGCGCGATGCACGTGCCTCATGCAGAAGACCTGCCCAACACCGCCACGGCTGCCAACTCAGCTCGCTTCTTCATAAGGCCTTTCAACTACTTTGACGAGGATCCCTCTATTGGATCTACCAACGCCATCTTGATGACACCGATAGAACCCTATAACTTCACCGGACAGAAGGTGGAGCGATATGGCACTCCTGTAGGACCACAATGCATTCCTAAGAAACACGAACTTGACTTTAAGGGCACATATTGATGGACAACTACTTTTTTTGTATGTTTGTTTTATTGCCCTGTGTGCAGGTGAATATGGCGTGTTACTCCACTGTGAGGCAGATTGACTTAAAATAGCCTATTGAGTGAAAGCTCCAACCAATTGCAAGAATGTTGAGACACCTTAAGCAAAAAGTGCTGATAATGACTTCATCGGACGGTTAAGAAGAGATAGTAAAAAAAGAGAAAAACAAAACAAAAGTTGTCTCTTGTATATGATACTGCTTAGCTAGCAACATTGAAAAACAGGGCGGGGGGAAACAACATATTCGATCACATGGTGAACAATCATTTCTTGCCACGGCAGCATGTCTTGACTACTTTTACAATTGGTTGGAGCCTCATCCTTTAGCCTTTTGATTATGTGATTAGTTTTTATTCAACGTTTGTTATTTTTAAATAACAGTTTAAAAACTGTGATAAAGAAAGCTTTGTTTTGAATCTGAACAGTGTAAGAGTGTAACGGTACGTAATGCATTTTTTGAAACAACTGTATCATTTAATTATTTTAGTCTTAACGATTTGTAAGTCACTTCGGTTGAAAGCAAGACTTTGGTGTCCCTGTTAGTTTGGAGCATTTTCACAGACTGATATATACTATGGGCACGTAATTAGAACCGTCCGTCAATAGTGATTTGACACCCTCTCGGGTTCATGCATCCAGAATAATATGAAAGGGTTTTTATTGGCAAATGAGTGAAAGGGTTCAACATTTCCTCAATGTGACCCAAAAAAAATAAGCAATTTAGCATGCATTGCGTACCTAGAAGTGACAGAGATAAGCTAAATAAATGGCCTTCCTGACATGGATATTTGCTTCTTTACAACCGAGTTTGATGAGAATAACAATTGGTGCTTAATAAATCTAACTTTCCTGACCCACAATATGTTTTCCCTTTAAATACAGTGACCAATAAGTTTCGTGATTTGACTAGATGGAAAATGTGTAAAATTTTGACCTTGCAGAGCCCTGAATAAAGCTCATCCGACCAACCTAAAAAAAAAAAAAAGGAAAACTAACCTTAAAATAAACCTCTAACATTCTATGAAATCATAACATCCGAAGATAATTGATTATCCCATCATCACTTTCTCGGAACTTGCCTTCGTTATTAGCGGCTATGTTTTTTTTATACATCTCTCAAAGGTAAAAAATATTCAAAAGCTGTACACCTGAAACTAATAAGAGGACAAGGGTGTTAACTAACTTCATCTCAAGAGAAATGGCACAAAAGTTTAGGCTCTAAATTCAAGTATCATGTCATCCAGCATCCTCACACGTAGAGGGAGACCTTCTTTCTTTCGTTGGCGCGGATAATGATTTTTTTCCCTGCGGTTTTCTGTGGGATGAGAAGTTTTCGTTGATGCCGGCACGGTCTCTCTGTAGTAGCATCCTGTAGTGGTAACATCGGCCTCAAGAAATATATTGACGGCACATATTGAAAACTTTTGAGGATTTTTGAGTGTAGAACTCGCATTATAAATGTTTGCTATAGGCGCGGACACTTTATTCGTCGTATTTTTTCCTTCCAGAGAATGTTGAAAGTGTTCGACTGAACGTTTAATGGCATTTATTTGAGCTCTTCGAGGCCTTTTTCGAATATCACACCAGCCGATTCTTCATTTTGTTGTTCTGAATATGACCTTTCTCAATTCTTTTTGTCTCCAGCAGTAAATCAGTGGATTTACAAGCGAATTTATAATGGTTATTGAACTGAATGGAGTGCAATTTGGGCTGAAATCATACGCGTGATTTCAAAATCGAGCGAGCGCACAGCACGAGTTCGATTTGAAATCACAAGTATGATTTCAGACCAAAATTGCACGACACGAGGTTCAATTACCACTTTATTACATCCATTTTGAAATCGTCCAAATACAGGACTTGGTCAATTCAAATATTTTACTGATGCATTACTGAGCTGGTTTTTAAATAAAAAGAGGAACCAGAAATGCTTTTACATCTTATTTTGTATGCAAAACAGAAAGACTTTGACGTCACGTGTCAAAAACTCAGTCAAGCGTAAAATGATGCGATTTAGAGCAAAAAATGGTGCGATTTGGAATAAATCGCATCAATTAGAGCCAATCAGATTACAGGGACCACCAGTGATTTCAAAATGGATGTAATAAAACATGGTAACTGTTTGCGTAAATGGTTCGCTGATGGGGCAATTCTCATAAACGCCTGCAGCTTTAACGATGAGACATAAACAAAGTAGAGGAAGGAAAACAAAAACAGCGCCAACGACAAACACAGTTGTCTTTAGTGCCTTGTTCACTTTGGTAAATCTTTCTACTTCTTATTGGGGCAATTTCTGGGTTTTTATCTTTTTCTGGTGGCGACGTGTTTCATGATACAAAATCGCAGGAGAGAAGGCAACGAAAACGATACATGAAATAACGACAAGGCCGGTTACTGAACGGAAAGCTGAATACATTTTTAGCATTCTAAAAATCTAAACAATGAAAGATAAGATCCAAACTACTAATACTGCTCTCTTTATGTTGCCAACAGTTACAATTTCTGTGTATTTCAGCATAAATTTGATCGCTACGAGTCTTTTCGAAAGTCACCAAAATTAGATGAAGGCACGAAGCCATTACCAATAGAGCCATACAGGCAAAATAGAAATTTTCACCTTTTTGACTGCCACTGAGACCGAATAGCTGTAATATTCTCCACAGGATGAACGATGGCTGGCCAAGGAGACCTGTTAAAGGGACACGGTCACGGTCTGCACATGCTCGTGTAGCTGATCGAAACTTGAAAAAGTCAGCCTGACTTTTTCAAGTTGCATTCAGAAATTAGAAATGGCGTCTACTGGAGGATCTGAACATGGCGGTAAACGCATGAACTCAGGGCGGAAACGAAAGGTTGAAGACAGAGAGGAATACAAGAAAGCGTGGCTGAGAAACCATAAGCGTATTTATGTGGAAGAAAAGACATTTAAGTTGTGACTGCAGGCAAAATCTGATGCAGGTTATGAGTCTTTCAGTGACAGTATTTTAACTGATAAGGAAATAAAATAATGCCAGATGTCACAGACATTTGTAGCATTTGCAAGGCAGATGTTTATTCTACTACACATTATAACTGGAATACAGGTAAGCCTCGGGCGAACTCTACGGCTTTCATAAATATAGGCAGACGACGACTGCTCGTTCGAATCCTCAGGAAAGGGAATGCTCAAATTATTTCCTACGCTTTTCACAGGGGGCCCACAGAAGCGGCATGTCTGGTCGTTTGTTCGAAATATAAAGAAATGTATGGGAGAATATTGAAGAGTCGTAATATCGTAAACTTATATCAAGGAATGTCTACGTTAAGACTCAAAAAAGCCTGGTGTGAGGTTTATAGCGCGTCAGTAGATGAATCGCCGGCGCGAATATGCCCCTAACTCCCCTCTCACATGAGGCATTTGAAACAGGGCATTGTTCACTATCATCCAATCAGCATGGAGCAAACAGCGTGAAGGTTGCTCTCTGGCACACGAAATCTGTGCCGCGGATGCCGATCGCTTGGAAAGCTGCATTTCTTGAAAGTTTTTTGGCGGTTAGCGCTTGGATTTTGAATGGATCTTCGATTGCATGACACGAGAAGAAGCGTCAACCTTTTGGTTTATCTGGTGTTCGATTTAGAAGCCGGGTGATTCTAATTTCTGGGTGAAAATCGGCTTCGCGCTGGAACGGTCGAAAATGAGCTTTCCACCCTTGTCTCCTTCTTATACAGTAAAGTAACAGTCAACGCAAAATTTACCAAATCGCTCAAATTCGGCATATAGAACCACAGAAACGACAATACACAGCAAGTGAGGTAGGTTTATATTTAGTTTGAGCCTTAACATAGACATTCCTTGATATACGTTTACGAAATATTACGACATTTCAATATTCTCCCATACATTTCTTTATATTTCGAGCAAACGACCAGACACGCCGCTTGTGTGGGCCCCCTGTCCGCTTTTTGGATATTGGCAAGCCACAAATAAAGGGAATGTATACAACTTTATATGCATGTATTCAGCTTTAGATGCATACCCTGTTTCTGCAAGGTTTTTTGCATGTTCCACATTTACATTCATCTGTACACAGCACGTTTCTCCCTTTGCACGGGCACCCACGAGAACTATTTTCTTTGCGCTTCGTCGTACAAGCACTTTTACATTAACAAAAGATCAATTCACTTTCGTGGGCATTTTCTTATGATGAACTTGATTTAAATGCAAAATATATGCAGAATTCATATGATGCACGATCCTCGCAGTAGATAGCGCTATTTAAGCAATAGCGAAAAATCAGACCTGAAAAAAATCAGGCCTGTACGGGATTCGAACCACTGACCTCTGCGATACTAGTGCAGCGCTCTACCAATTGAGCTAACAAGCCAACTGGGAGCAGGCCGTTAAGTTGATTCGTAATAAACCCGTGAAAGTGATAAATGAGATACATTGAAAAATATGAAGTTCATATATTTTGTACTGCGGTATTAGATACATATGATGCACGATCCTCGCAGTAGATATCGCTATCTACTGCGTTACTACTACCTCGCAGTAGATAGCGCTATCTACTGCGAGGATCGTGCATCATATGTATCTAATACCGCAGTACAAAATATATGAACTCCATATATTTCATTGTATCTCATATGCAGAATTCCTCAACTCACCGATATTTCCATAATGGCGGTTGAGCGTGAGAAGTCTCGGAGAGAGTGTATGCTACTGCGCATGTTAACCCGTGACAGTGTCCCATCAGTCACCACTAAACAGGCCAGCAAGAGGTTGCTGTTTGTTCGGGGTCGCGATCTCTTTTTCACAGCCATTATCACCAGTACGTTGAGCAGAGCTGTGAAGGGACAAGTGATGGTGTTGACGACGATGGAAATGACATAACTGATCGCCATTGGGTCATTTGCTATGTCAGCTTCTCTACGGGTTGAGTTTGTGGCGTTTGAAAAAACCCTTATCCACGGAAAAGTTTACCATGTCGAATTGGAAACTTGACGCAACTCAGGTATGTCTCTTAAAACCGTTTCTACTAGTCGTTTACCATTACATAAAACGAAGAGAGTTTAAGGCAGAGGAAATCCGATGCCTGGCTTTTAATAACCATCTCCTAGGAAGTCCACATACGATAACAACAATACAGCACAAAGCTAAATCGGAAAAGTTAAACGCTGCCTGATCAGATGGGTTTCTCTCAAGAGCTACTGATAAATAAATCTTAATCCAGAAGGTACTAGGTCCGTTTTTAATTAGTTCTTCCAGATACTGCCAAATGAGTTTCTAAAAGTCCCAGCCCTTGAAAGCCCAAATAAAGTTTTGGCGATAGCAAGAAAATAGATTAATAACATGTTCTGACTTCAGGAGATTTTTCACCCCCCTATCTTCAGATAATTAATCCTTTCGCGTTAAGCTAACCAGTAGTTTCGTTCGTCAGATAAGAAATATGGAAATTCAGTAAAAAGATTTCAAGAGTATATTTCCTGTACTTTCCATAATAAAGATTGAGGCTGTCTTTGCCAGATAGTAAAAGGTGTTATCAATCGTAAAAGAAAGAAACTCTGACGGCCTTTTGAAACAAGCTTTCTTGATGCAAAATACATTTGCAACAATAGCAATCCATTTAACAGATACTTAGAGATTTCTTAATAGCTCTACTCTACATGTATTTTTACTTTCTTGCCTTCCCGTCCTGGTTTAGATATTAGAGAACTTAAGCACCAGGCTCTTTTGCGACGGCGACGGCGACCGGAAGAGACTTTTTGTTCCGGTAGGCGTTCTGGGGTTGTCTGTCAAGTCGCCTTCGTTTCGCGCGAACGTGAGAACCTTCATTTTGGCGTTGTATCCAGAACGTGAGTATTTTTCCCTCACTAGCTTGTCTCAAACTTGTTGTAACATTTTATTTTGCTCTTGTTACCTTTTTAGAATTATTTTCTTTCATGTTGTTCAAATTGTATACTCAAGCATAGATAAACACACGGACATTATCATTTCTCGTAAGTTTGAGCAAAAGATGTCGGCGCTCGCCTCCGATGGAAAGCCAAAGCAAGCTTAACTATTGAGTCTTTCGAAGATATTTCAACGGAAAATATTTTCATGTTTAGGCTTAATAAGTTTACATTTTTCCTCGACCATCGGTCAAATAGATGAATTATCGTATTTTGCTTTTAGAGCTATGGAGTGGACTGAAGATCATGATGTTATTTTGCTTCGAGAAATCCTGGCGAGCGATTTGTTTTCATTCAAAAAAAAAAGCAGGTTTCTCATCTCACTAGAGGATGACATGCTCTCACACAGCTTATCTTAAAAGCGAACAGAGTTTGCTACCGACGTCGCCGCCGCAAACCTCGTCTAGCTGCTTAACGTTTATATTTTGGTGGGAACGACGTTGTTCTCTTCCCAGGCTCTTTCGGTCGCTAAAGTTGCCGTTGCCTCTAAAACGACCGGTGCTTAAGTTCCGTATTGCGTGGAAAAAGAGCTTGGCACATTGCCACAACGCAAATTATAAAACAATGGCTCACTGAAGATGAGATAGGTGTCAAATTAATTGATATTTTTGATGAAAGTATTTGATAATGATCCTAAAACGGAGAAATTGAAACTCATTGTGATGATTTACTTGTGACGCAGTGAAAAAGCCGCCATACACTTGTTCTTTTAGCTCATGGCGCCAAGGCAGATAAGATGTCAAATAAATTGGTAGGTCAACGATATCATGTTTCTATTTTAATGCAAATCTAACCTTACGGGCGAAAACTAATAAGCTTATGAAACACGAAATATCGAGAGATGAATAGCGACAGAAACGATCCTTAAAAATCAAGTGAGAACATACTTTTGTGTGAAGAGACGATCGAGCTCTCAGATCTCTAGTTGTCGTGCTAAATCGAGTATGGGTGTTTCTAAGCGGATGGTCTGAGTTTCGCAGTGCTGAATGAGGATGGGCCGATACGGCTTTTTCGAATCGATACGATACCGAGTATGGTGTTTACTTTTTTCTTCGATATCGATACCAATACCGATACTATGACGTCATTGAAATATATAGTAAGTTACATGATCTGAGGGACTAAACTAGACACTCTCGCACGGTTTTCTGTTCAGGTCTCTATAGTAGCATTAACAAGACAGTCAAGCATGTCAAAAATCTAATTTATTGGGACTCACTTTTCATTTTCCCGAGGAAATGAAGAAGACTGCAGTGGTACTATCTTTCTACTTACTAATAATATTAAGCAATCTGCAACTTTCACTTGCATTCATGATCATAAGGCGTACACTGAAAGGCTATCAGTCACTGCACTGGTCTATCCTCATCTGGACGATGAAACTACAGTATCAAAGGAGTTCAAACCCACCATTTACCGAGTACAGTTTCGAATGAGTACAGCTTCAGCCGTCAAATCAAGGAGGGTTTTAAAATTTAAGGATTGATTTGAATTAATGAATTTTTCAACGGTCTCTGTTACCGTGGTTTTGCGATGTGGTAATGTGTAAAAATGATTGTGGCAAGAGGTTTACATAGTGAGAGATCTCAGAGATCTTTTAACCATTTTACGGTTGTTATTAAGCTGCATTTTTGACAGTTGGCAGATGAGACTTGATCTATCTTTTTCAGTGGTTGACGGCATCAACGAACGCGCTTCATTCAACAAATTTAGTCATGTGTTTCTCGTCATCATGTTCCGACCGGTAGCATAGCCCCATTTTCTGCATATAAACACGAACTCAACACATATTTCCTCCATTCGCTCTGACGAAAGGCTAACGCTCGAAACGTCAGCTTTGAAACACTGTACGGTGGCCAATTTTCATTACAGAACTCAGTTGATAAAACTAAAATGATCTTGTTATACTTCCTCACTGACGCTGCACCACAGGTTCTTCAGAAACTTACTCCTTTATTCATTTGATTTTTTAGAAGCCGCGAAATATAAGATTGGTTGGACTAGTTTAAAAAAGTTTGGATAGGAAAAGTAAGCATGAAGAGTTGTGATAGAAGAAAATTGAGAATTAAGCATCGTTTTCGAATAACTCGGCTCTCCCACAATTAGGCAACATTAAGCCAGAAAAGTAAACTACTGATATTACCAGAGATCAATTTGGTGAGGCTCTAGGATAACAGATAAAGTTTTTAAATTTGGTGTTACTGAAATTACATTGTTACTCCCAACTACACAGCAACGCAGTTTCTTGAGAAACTTAATCACTTTATTCAGATTTATTTTCGGTAGATATTTAGAGTTGGTCAAGGTCATCTATGAAGGACTAAGCGGATAAACATAATACCTTTCCATTTAGAGAGTCAAAGTTTGTCTACCATGCGTTTCCCTTCTTGAGTTTCAATTTAGTGAACGGGGATTACACCGAAAAACAATTAAAAAGCAAATGATGATTCACTTCTTCAACTGAACCAGTGATG
The DNA here is from genome assembly GCF_964205215.1 of Stylophora pistillata. Classification (NCBI taxonomy): domain Eukaryota; kingdom Metazoa; phylum Cnidaria; class Anthozoa; order Scleractinia; family Pocilloporidae; genus Stylophora; species Stylophora pistillata. The sequence continues at coordinate 5,406,784 of NC_142526.1, read as the reverse complement.
AATTAAGTGCTTTGGTCGATGCTTTTCTCTTTCGTGTACATGTGATCCCACTTGACTTTTTCACGCGCCTAAAATACAATAATGTATAGTTACATAATGAACAACAAATATTGCTTATTTTACAGGATTTTACAAAATATTAGTTTGGTGTGACAAAAGAAAAAGGTTGACTAGGTCAAATACACGAGAAGGTTATTAGAACGGGCAAGATTTAAAGGTTTGCCACAAATGGGGCAAATTGTATAGTTGGGCTAATTTAGGTCGTTATAGATAATGAGGCAAAGACTGACTGAGGTGAACTGCATAAATTATTTAGATGACTCACTGACCTTTCTTGTCACCGCTTTGATCTTTATCTTCCACTCAGCTCATCTACAATAGATTTTGGTGGATAGTGAAAGTCTCTTCGATTGATTCAATTGCTTGAATTCGAATTTGATACAGAGCATTTGCTCAATATCATTATTAAACACAATTGATATTCCTACAGTAGAACCTATATTATGCGGCACCCTATTGAGCGGTAACCCTCAGTATTGGGTGGTCAGTTTTTCTTTTTCAGTTTTGAGTTTCCGAATTGCTTTGTCCTTTATTGTTCTTGTGCACATGTGGATTGAGCAGTCATTCCCAGGATTACTATTACTTAAGAAAAGCCAAATTTCCTCTGCCTTTAATCTTCCGCCGATTTCATGCAAGGTTGAAAGTCTTACCATCAAAGAAAGAGTTTTTACGAGAAACCTAGTTTATTTGCCGTTAAGCTTCCAAATCGACATGGTAAACTTCTCGTTGGCCACTCTTACAAACGCTACAAATATAACCAGTAGAGAAGGCGACGCGGCAGATGTCCCATCAGTGGCTGGTTCTATAATTATAATCATCATCAACACTATCACTTGTCCCTTCACAGTTCTGCTCAACGTACTGGTAATAAAGGCTGTAAAAACGACGCCTCGACTCCGAACATACAGCAACATCTTGCTGGCCTGTTTGGCGGTGACTGACGCATTAACTGGTCTCCTAACCCAGCCATTGTTTATCCTGTGGAAGATTTATCTCTTTATCGGTCTCAGTAAAAGTGAAATAGTCGAAGATTGCTATTACACAACTGTAATTCTAACAGGTTCATACATTCTTCTGATGTTGGTTACTTTCGAGAGACTCATAGCCATCAAATTTACGATGCAATACTCAAATATTATAACTGATGAAAACATGAAAAAAGCTGTGTTGGCAGTTTTCATCATTGAATTTATTCAATTGATTGTTAGAGCTCTAAAAATGATCCAGATCGTACGCTATATGGTAAGCCTTATCATTATTACATGTATTCTATTCCTATCTTTTTCTTACTTCATCATGTATCAAGAAACACGGCGTCACCAAAGGAAGATAAAGACTCAACAACTGCCCCAAGAAGAAGTGGAGAGATTTACCAAAGAGAATAAGGCGCTTAAAACAACTGTGTTTGTAGTTGGTGCTATTTTTGTTTTCCTTCTTCCAGTTTGTTTCTGTCTAATCATTAAGGCTACAGGCTTTTATAAGGTTTGCCCCATCAACGAACCGTTGATGCAAACATTTGCCATGCTAAACTCGCTTGTCAATCCACTGATTTACTGCTGGAGACAAAAAAAAATGAGAAAGGTCATATTCCGATTAAAAACCCAAGTTGTGCGTGTAGGCAATCAGTGAAAGAGAAGAAGATGGTGAAAAGGAGGAGAGGAATGCAAACGAAAGGATTGACTGGACTCGTACCTAGATCTTACCGTGTAACTGTAAAGGACTGGGTATGAGACTAACGGTTATCGACTTGATAACTACGTAAAATCATGTAAATTTACAGCCACTGGTTAAACAAAACTCATGAGTTGTTGTTGTTTATGATGGCCTAGGCAGTATACATCAATAAATCTTTAGCTCACTTAGTCTACCAGCTTAAAATAACCCCCCAAGGAAAGAAATTGCCAGTATTCGTGCCAGCCTTCCAAAATTTACCCTATTGTTGTATTTCCTCGTTTACCCAGTCAATAAAAAGCTGCATTTACTGTTTTCTGAGCCTCTTAAGGTGGCTCTATATAGTATTTTACAAGGCTTTGAATATTACATCTGCATTAATAATTTGTCCCTCAGCGAATGTTTGTCACACAGCACTCGGTAGAAGGTCATTAATGAAAACCTACAGCCTTAGAATATACATGAAAGACTCTTTCAGAATTTAAATGTTGTTGCCATGGCAACTATTGATAGAAATGCTTGGCTTGTTTTTTACTTCTACCTGACTTCTAGACGCAGTTTCTAGGTTTCTACGAGGTGAATTTTCTTTGTTTTGGGGGAAACAGAGTTAACATCCAAGGAGTTTCAACTGATAAAGCTACAAGAAAATCTACACAAAATTTTCAGGGTAATTCGCAGTTTTCGTTTTTGACACGTATTACTTTAATGTATGCATGAAATTTGATGATTTTTTTTCTAAGAGCGAGAAAACGAAAACTCCTATCCATGTGCCAATTTTCAAAAAAATTCACCGTCTGGAAAGCACCCAATGTGCGCTTTTGGATCACTCTAAAACCCTTGTTTTTCGTGACGTCATCAAATTAAAAATTTTTCAAGTTACGGCAATGCGTATGCGCTCGCTTTCTTCGCACGTGCTAGTTGAAAATTAGCCGAGAAGTAGGAGCCTACTTTTCCCCACTACGTCAAGAGAAGACGAAAGAAGTGTATTTTTAATTAAACAAATTTCTAGGCGTTCTTTGGTGAATTCTGGATATTCTAAATAAAATTCAAAAGAACATTAATAAAATATTATATTCCTGTGGCATTTTCATTGACTTAAAAAAGGCCTTTGACACGGTTGATCATTCGAATTTGTTGCATAAATTGCACCATTATGGAATTAGAGGATTGATTAATGACTGGTTCTCGTCATACTTGTCCGTCAGGATGCAATCAACCCAAATCGGTTCTATCGTCTCTAGGAAAGAGAGAATATTGTGTGGAGTCCCTCAAGGTTCCGTACTTGGCCCGTTTCTTTTCTTAATTTGTCAATGATATGCATCGTTCCTCTAAAAATTTTGAGTTTACCTATTTCCTGATGATACCAACTTACTATGAAAAAGATCTAAACAAACTTGAAGTTGTCGTCAATGAAGAGTTATTAAAGTTGTGTGAATGGTTGAATTCAAATAAATTATCTCTTAACGTATCTAAATCTAACTTCGTTATTTTTCATCCTTATCAACACAAACTATATCGAGAAGTAAACCTTAAAATGCTTGATAATGACTCGGAGCAATTGGTATCTCTTGAACGTAAGACATATATTAAATACCTAGGTGTTCTAATTGACGGTAATCTCTCCTGGAAGCACCATGCCATATTAATTACACTTTCACGAAAATAAGCAAGGGTATCGGTATTATTGCTAGGCTTAGACACTTGGTACCGCTCACTACTCCTATAAACATTTACCGCTCGCTCCTCGAACCGTATATTTCTTATGGTCGCGTTGCTTGGGGCCAAGCCGCGAATACTCATCTAAAGAAAATCGTCATTTTACAAAAGCGGGTTCTTCGTCTAATGAATTTTTCCGATTATACATCTCACAGTGCTCCTCTGTTTGATCGTTCGGGAATTCTTCCGATAACAATGCTTTACTTCAAATTGGTTGCCTCTCTGTTACATGACATCAAAAATCATTGTGTTCCTCCCAATATTTCTGAACTTTTTACTCACTCTGAACAGGTTCATTCCTACTCTACTCGTTTCTCAGTAGCTGGAAGCTTCTATATAAAACAGGCGAGAACAAATCATCAGTTGCTTTCATTTTCCAGGGTTGGTGCGAAAATATGGAATGGCATCCCCCCTGTACCTCGTAAGCTAAGGGAAGCACCTTTTAAACGCAAGCTAACTCACCTGCTTTTGAAAATTTTTGAAATTGAAGAGATGTTAACCTGCGCTACCTTGACCTTTCTAGCTTATATTTGTATTTCAACTGACTAGCTTTCTCTTTGACTTGTTAAAAATCTCTTGTGTGACTGGCTCAGCTAAAACCTTTAACCTAATTGTCACTACTATTATTTACTATTTATTTTTATTTGCTCGTTTATTTATTTATTTAATTGTTGTGTGTGTGTGTGTATGTGTGTGTGTGTGTGTGTGTGTGCGTGTTTGTGTGTGTGTGTGTGTGTGTGTGTGTGTGTGTGTGTGTGTGTGTGTGAGAGAGAGAGAGAGAGCCTATACAGTGTCAGTTTAGGTAGCCCGCCTAGAATAGCTTTGCTAACTGCGGGCTACAAAGGCCTTTATTTCTGTTGTTGTTGTTGGTGGTGAACACTTGTTTGGGACAAAAAGCATAGCGGTAAGTGGAACGTGACTCGCGATCATAAAAGTCTCGCCACAAGCCACCTTAAATCACATATAGCACTACGCAAATAAACATGTTCTAATCAAGTCTCTCTCTTTAATTTGCATTACCTCTCTTTTAACTACCATTTACTCGCTCAAAAATTTGTGGAGGATCTTTCCGTAATTACAGCTCTTAATCATTCGGGTTCTATTAGCGAGTATTTCGTAAATTTTTATAAAAAAAAGAGTATTATTCACTTGCCTAGGTCGGTCACGCATAGACGTTCCAAACGTTTCCAATATGTGTATAATTAGATACCAGGACAAGAGTTTACCAAAGTTTCTTTGCAATTAAGAATTTTTCCCGGAAAGTGGCTTAGATTTCAGCTTTAATGAAATTTCTCTTCATTTACATAGCTTCATCTAAACACTTGGGGCCAGGGGTGGAAGATTTCGAGTCGCAGGGTTTGCATTACTTTCGAAACAGATGAAGGAAATTGTTGTTTATTTACATCTTGATTGATATGTATTTTCACATTACATGCTCTTGACAATATAATTTCCTAAACGCCAATGAAACTGCACAACTTACAACTTCTAAACCAATCGAAATTCAAGTTCAAATTTGTGGACGGCACCATTTGAATGAAACAATTTCGACTGATGGCCGATTTCCCAACGATGTTGGTAATTTTGCAAGAGGTTCATTATCGATTTCCCTCTCGTAATTCTCAAATGGAACAAACTCTAGCGAGTTTCGTTAATCAGCAGATGCGGAAAAAGGCCAAAGTAAAATTTAGAAATATTTTTATCAGGTTGTTCACTCTCTTCTTTACATTCCCTCTCCTCACTGTATCACTAAATGCTCGACCTGGGTTCTGATTCCAAGAATGACCTTTCTCATATTTTTTTTGTCTCCAGCAGTAAATCAGCGGATTGACAAGCGAGTTTAGCATGGCACATGTTTGCATCGATGGCACATCGATGGGGCAAGTATTATAAAGACCTGTCGCTGTAACGATTAGACAGAAACAAAGGGGAAGAAGGCAAACAATAACAGCACCAACTACAAATACAGTTGTCTTAAGCGCCTTGTTCTCTTTGGTAAATCTTTCCACTTCTTCCTGGGGCAGTTGTTGAGTTTTTATCTTCCTTTGGTGACGAAGTGTTTCACGATACATGATGAAGTAGGCGAAAGCAATAAAGAGAACACATGAAATAACGAGAAGGCCTGTTAAAAAACGTACTACAATGATTTTTTTCATAATTCTTAAAACCCCATTCGTGAAGGCAAGGATCCAAATTGCTAACACAGTTATTTTCAGGTTCTCATAGGTCACAATGTTTGAGTATTGCATCGAAAACTTGATGGCTATGAGTCTCTCTAAAGTAACCAATATCAGATGAAGGTACGAAGCTGTTACTATTACAGCTAAACACTTGATAAAGTAATTTCCAAGTATTTCACTGTTACTGAAACCATGAAGTATGTACACCCTCCACAGGATAAATAAAGGCTGGCCAATGAAACCAGTTAATACGTCAGTCACCGCTAAACAGGCCAGCAAGATGTTGCTGTTGGTACGGAGTCCACTTGTCGTTTTCACAGCCTTTATCACCAGCAAGTTAAGCAGAACTGTAAAGGGACAAGTGATGATGTTCATGATTATTACAAACGTACAACCAGCCATGGATGGGACATCTTCTGCGTCGTTTTCGCTATTGGTCATGTTTGTAGCGTTTGTAAAACTAGTCATGGAGATGTTTACCAAATCGAATTAAAATCTCAATGCAAGTCAATTCTGTCGCTCGTAACAACCATTCGTTGAATTTTGCATGAAAACTGAGGAAGGTAGAGGCAGGGGATGTCATGTCTGATGCCCTTAATAGTGAGCATCCTCTGGGAATGACAACTCATCCACATGTGTATTGTAAGAGATGCAGAACAAAGGTAAATCGGAAATACTAAACACCCTCAACTCATTAAGGTCACTTTTTAATTTGATATTCCAGACAACTACAAATGTGTATTTTTCAGCTTGATTTAGGCTTTCGTCGTAACCAGAAATAGCTTTATCGCCCGTTCACTTCTCATGTTATAACTCCAGGGCATTTTTGGTTTTTCCTATGCCAGCTAAATATCTCGTGCACCTTAAGCTCATTACTTTTTGTCCGTCAACTAACATTTGCATGAAAAGAACTATGCTTTGGGTTTCGTCACCATGGGCTTAAAGAGAAGTGTTCATCCTTTGCGGCTTTTTTCTGCCCATTGTCATCGTTTATGAGTTCAAAGCTCGTCGTTTCAGGTTCGGCAATAAATATTTTTATGAAAAATATCAATTTATTTTCTCATCTGTGGTGCCGTGGTTTTAAAATTTGTGTCGTGGTAGTGTGTTAAACTCGGCTAATTCTTCCGCGCAGTATTTCGTAATTTGAATCACTGAACTAAACCCGGATTTGAGAGAAAGAAGGTAAAAATGCATGTGGAGTACAGCTTGTTCACAGAATGACTAATACATTATTAAGAAAGAGATTGTGTCAATCTTGGATAATGGATAGCAATTGCAATAATCAGTTCACCTGCCCGAGAAGGTCCCTCAAACAAAATGATCTCTTCATTAGCGCCCCACGAAAGGACATATTACTCTTAACTACCGCACGTAATTTTTAAGTTTGCTCGTGATGTGAGCAATGAGTTTTTAAAGTGAGAATTCCACGCGAAAACTTAGCACTTTCTTGTTTTTGTCTAATTTCTTCTTCAAAGGCAATAATAAGTTTTGGATAAAAACAGAAGAAAATCACCGTGAGTAAATTGCTTATTTATTGGCAAAAAGCTTATTAGGTACTTATGGGCAATAAATGATGACGCTCAGTTTTAGAGTCTTAATGAGATTTATCCGTCAACCGCCGAAAAAAAGCCTAAGCCATAACCGTCAATCGCTGAAAAGGAGAGCTTCTCAATAATGGCCGTCGAATGACATAAAGGTCTTTCCAGCAGAGCTCACGATTTTAGTCGTTTGCTATAAAAAATTCTAGATCTCGACGGGTTTTTTTTACTATTTTCACTCGATGGTCATTTCCACTGATCTTAGCCTCAAATGATAGTTTGATAAAGTCGCACCTGTCTCAAGCGGCACCGAATTAAGTGTTCACACTTTATCAAGCGGTCGGTTGTGCAAATCCCGATAGTTTTTCCTCTTAAGCACTGAAATTTTAACCGCTACTGAGGGGTTGCAGTCATCCTTGACAGAGTCCCAACGGCCTGTTTGTATAGTCTTCCACCTGCGTTGAACAGTCACTTGAAGCAGGGCCACCAAAATAAAACTAAGCATCTTATTAAGCGGTCACACTGTATCAAGCGGTCGGTTGTGCAAACCCTGATATTTTTTCCTCTTAAGCACTAAAATTTCCCCTCTCGTTAGTCTCGATGACCTGTTTGTATGGTCTTGCACCTGTGTTGAACAGTCACTCGAAGCTGGACCACTAAAGTCATCTCTCCAATAAAATTTAGTCGATGCTTATCAATGTTGGTACTTTGAGTCCAAATGTCTTCATTGCATCGCAGATTATATTTCTTATTTGGATCGCTAGGAGATATATTACGTAGGGACATTCCGCAAGTAATTTACTGCTGAACCTGTACGTTAAAAATTAAACGCCGCCCCGTTATTACCATTGGTGCCTATTCGGCTTTTTGTTTCTAACAAGCAATTTTGACAATTTTCTCACATTTTCTTTGACCACTGATTTCTACGTACGAGGGAGAGCGTGGTAAAATAGGAAAGTGCTTGGGATCAGGAATACTGCGATAATCGGTAGTCGCGGTTTTTCCAGGAAAAAACAGAAGCAAATTTTATTCAAGTTCTTAGCAGAAAAAAATTTGATGAAGTATCGCGCACATTCCGTTTTACTGAAAGAATTTACTTGTGTGGGGGCGGCATTAAGCAATGATGGTCCCTATACGGCAGTTTTTCTGTGAATTATAATTGCTTTTTAAATTCAAAATTGAGTTTTCTGCAAGCAAAGCAACACTCTATCGTAAGGAGTAAAAACCAAACACCACGCCAATCAGTAGGAAAATAAACCAAATTTTGGTTGACTTGTCTTGTCATAACAGAACTTAAGTTCGAAAAGCCGAAAAACACTTGAAAAAAAAGTTATCTTTCAAATCGGTACTCTTAATTCCCCCGCGGTATCAACGAACGCTATCCATTCAACCATTTATTCTTGTTTTCCTCGCCGTCATGTTCCGACCAATAGCTTAGCTACATTTTCTGCATAAAAAAACGCACATAACGCATAATTATTTCATTTCCTCTGACGAAGTGCTAACGCTCCAGACGTCAGCTTTGAAACACTTAACGGAGGCCAATTTGCATTACAAACTCAGTTAATGAATAAAACCAAACTCATCCTGTTATATTCCCCACAGACGCAGCACCAGAGTTTCTTTAGGAACTTACTCCTTTTATTCATTCGATTTTTTGGAAGCCGTCAAAGATAAGAAGATGATAGAAGGTTTATTAAAAGTATTCAAAAATGGCACCCAAGTGGTGAAATACATGTGAATTTACAAGTATACTTTAAATATTTAAAAAATACGAAAATCTTACATTTGACTTTAAAATTAAGAGTCTAAAGGGACTGGGAATTACAAGAATCGGCAGTTACATACCAATGAAAAACGCTTAGGTTTGCTTGACTACAAGAACTGGGCGTTAGACGCCATTGTTGGAAAGAAAGATTTTTTAAGATATTTTTTTAATATTATTTTTTTAAGATACTTACTTACTGCCCATCATGCCTATGTGGCACATAGGGCAGCAACGAGATCCTTCCAACCCTACCTATCTTTAATGAATAAAGGCTGATAGTTTCTAAAGAAACTGTTTGGGGCTGTGTCGGTGGGGGTAACGAAATAATTTGAATATATCAACAAAGTTGAAATGGTAAATTGGCCACTGTTACGATTATAAAAGCTGACGTTTCGAGCGTTAGCCCTTCGTCGGAGCGAATGTCTACCTATCTTTGGCCAGTTTTTCAATGGTGCTCCAGCTGTAATTGAGCTCCCTTAGTCCCTTCTCTACAGTCCTGCGCCAAGTTGTTTTCGGTCGCCTTCTGCTTCGTTTGCCTTCAGGTGTCCAGCGCATTGCAATTCTGGCTATGTTGTTACTGGGCCTCCGCATCGCATATCCAAGAAGATAAATAAAATTTAAATAAAAAAAAACGAACCAGAAAAAGTTGGAATGGGAAGAATATGGAGAATCCTGGCATCGTTTTCGAATAGCTCTCTCTCGCGATTAGGCAAATTTAAGCCAGGAAAGTAAACAACTGATATTAGCTGAGATCAGTTTGGTGAGGTTCTAGGATAACAGATATATTTTCTAATTTTGATTTTATCAACTGAGTTAATAATGTAAATTGGTCAAAACCTTGAAACTCCTCACGGTGGCCAATTACATTATCAACTCAGTTAATAAAACCAACATTACCTTGTTATTCCCACCGACGCAGTACCACAGTTTCTTAAGATATATTTTCTGTCGATATTTAGATTTAGTCAAGGTTATCTATAAAGGGCTAAGCGGATAAACAGAGTCTCGCTCTATTCATAGATTCAGATTTTATCAACGATGCGTTTTCTTTCTAAATGTTTTTATCCTTTCTAGTTAAAATCAAGTGAATGGGAATTCAAGAAAAAGCTAACGGGCGAGTGGTTGGTTTCTTTAACTGAGCTACATTCTGCGATGACTTACCGGTAAGTGCTTTGATCGATTCGCTCCTTAATCGTGTGCATGTGTTCCCACTTGACTTTTTCTCGCGCGTAAAATGCAATAGTTTATATTTACATAATAAACATCATATATTGTTTATTTTAGTGGATTTTATAAAGTATTTGGTTGGTGCTACTAAAGAAAACGATTGAAGAGGACGGATAAACGAAAAAGTTATGCAAATAGGGAAACGTACCGGTGATGAAAGCCGTAAAAACGACGCTGTCGACTCCGAACATGCAGCAACATCTTGCTGGCCTGTTTAGCGGTGACTGACGCATTAACTGGTCTCCTTAGCCAGCCATTGTTTATCCTGTGGAAGATTTTTCTCTTTATCAGTCTCAATAACAGTGAAATAGTTGAAGATTGCTTTTACACAAGTGTAGTTCTGACAAGTTCACACTCTCTTCTGATGTTGGTTACTTTCGAGAGACTTGTAGCAATCAAATTTACGATGCAATACTCAAATATCATAACTGAGGAAAACATAAAGAAAGCTGTGTTAGCAGTTTTCATCATTGCATTTATTAAAGTGATTTCTAAAAGTTCTTAAAATGTTCCTAGTCCTACGATATATGGGAAGCCTGATCATTATTTCACGTATTCTATTTCTATCTTTCGCTTACTTCATCATGTATCGAGAAAAACGGCATCACCAAAGGAAGATAAATACTCAACAACTGTCCCAAGAAAAAGTGGAGAGATTTACCAAAGAGAACAAGACGCTTAAAACATCCGTGTTTATAACCGGTGCTGCTATTGTTCTCCTTCTTCCACTTTGTTTCTGTCTGATCGTTACAGCTACAGGCCTTTATAAGATTTGCCCCCTTCAACGAACCGTTGAGACAAACATGTGCCATGCTAAACTCGCTTGTTAATCCACTGATTTACTCCTGGTAACAAGAAGAAATGAGAAAGTTCATATTCCGGTTAAAAACCCAGGTCGTGCACGTAGACAATCAGTGAAAGAGAAGAAGATGGTGGAAAGGAGGAGACGAAGGTAAACAAAAGGATTGACTCACCTCATACCCAGATCTTACCGTGTAAATCTAAAGGACCGGGTATGAGACTAACGGTTAACGACTTGATAACTACGTACAATTATGTAAACTTCCAGCCACTGGACAAACAGCACATGACAGTTTAGGCATTACACGTCAGTAAATCTTTAGCTCACTTTGTATAACAGCTTAAATTAGTCCAAAAAAGGAAATTGCCAGTATTCGTGCCAATCTCTAAAACATTTCTCTATTATCTTACTTTTCTCGTTTATTCGGTCTAAAAAAGTTGCATTCACTGTTTACTTAGCCTCTTAAATCACCTTTATCATTACGCAAATAAAAATATTTCAGTCAAGTCTCTCTTTGATTTGCGTTACCTCTGTTTTAACTACCATTCACTCGCTCAAAATTGTTCATTTTGTGGAGGATGTTGCCATAATTACAGCTCTTAATCATTCGGGTTCTCAAATTTTGGGAAGTATTTCCTAAAGTTTTTTTTTAAAAAGAAAGTGTTATTTACTTGGCTAGGTCGGTCACAAATAGAAGCTCAAATGAGATGCAAACGTTTCCAAACATGTGTATAATTAGACACCATGACACAATTTTACCAAAGTTTCTCTGAGATTTTTCCCGGTAAGTGGCTTAGATCTAAGATATAGTGAAATTTCTCTCCATCCAAACACTAGGGGGGTGGGAGTGGTAGAATTCGAGGTGCAGGGTTTGCATTGCTTTCGAGGCAAATGAAGGAAATTGTTGTTTATTTACATCTTGATTGATATATATTTTCATATTACATGCTCTTGACAATATTATTTCCTAAAAGGAAAGCCGTAAAAATCTTGAACAAAAGCTCATCTTTCAAACCGGCAGTCTAAATCCCACAGGGATCAATGAACGCTTTTCATTCCACTAATTTATTCATGTTTTTCTCGTTGCCATGCACCCACCAATAACGTAGCTCCATTTTCTGCCTTTAAAAGCACACACGACCCACAATTCCTCTATTCGCTCCGACGAAGGGCTAACGCTCGAAACGTCAGCTTTTGTAATCATTACGGTGGCCAATTTACCATTTCAACTTTGTTGATATATCCTGATTATCGATTTACCTGTCGTCATAAAATAAAAACTAGCAGGTTTCATTTATCAGTGGATGCGGAGAAGGCCAAAGCAAAATTAATAAATATCGTTATCAGGTTGTTCACTCTCTTCTTTACATTCCCTCTCCTTGCTATCTCTCTAAATGCTCGACCTGAGTTCTTCTTGCAAGACTGACCTTTCTCATTTTTCTTTGGTACCAACAGTAAATCATTGGATTGACAGGCGACTTTAGCATAATACATGTTTGCATCGATGGCATATCGATGAGGCAAGTATCATAAAGGCCTGTCGCTGTAACAATCAGACGGAAACAATGGGGAAGAAGGCAAACAATAACAGTACCAACTACAAACACAGTTGTCTTAAGCGCCTTGTTCTCTTTGGTAAATCTTTCCAGTTCTTCTTAGGGCAGTTGTTGAGTTTTTATCTTCCTTTGGTGACGAAGTGTTTTCCGTACATGATGAAGTAAGCGAAAGCAAGAAAGAGAATACATAAAATAACGAGGAAGCCTGTAAAAAAAACCTACTACAATGATCTTTTTCATAATTATTAAAACCCCTTTCATGAACGCACGGATCCAAACTGCTAACACTGCTATTTTCAAGTTCTCATACGTTATAATGTTTGAACATTGCATCGAAAACTTGATGGCTATGAGTCTTTCCAATGTAACCAACATCAGATGAAGGTATGAAACTGTTACTATTACAGCTAAAGACTTGATAAAATAATTTCCAAGCGTTTCACTGTTACTGAAACCATACAGTGTATACACCCTGCACAGGATAAATAAAGGCTGACCAATGAGACCAGTTAATGCATCAGTCACCGCTAAACAGGCCAGTAAGACGTTGCTGTTAGTACGTAGTTGACTCCTCTTTTTTACAGCTTTTATCATCAGCAGGTTAAGCAGAACTATAGAGGGACAAGTGGTGATATTCATGATCATATTAAACATATAACCAGCCATCTACGGTACATCTTCTGTGTCGCTTTCTTTATTGGTCATGTTTGTAACGTTTGTAAAACTAGTCATGGAGATGTTAACCATATCGAATTGGAATCTCAATGCAAGTCAAGCCTGTTTTTCGGAACAACTGTTTGAACGAGTCGTTCAAACTAGCATGAAAACTGAGGAAGGTAGAGGCTGAGGAAGTCTGATGCCTATAATACTGAGGATCTTCAGGTAATGACGACTCATCAACACGTCCACAGTAACAAATACAGAACAAAGGCGAATCGGAAATGTTTAACGTCTTAACAAGATGTCCAGGAAATAAAGTTTATAACAATATCGTTCTAAGTATATATTTTCTGCTGGTATACGGAGTTTACAGTTCATTAACAGTTTGTTTCATTGTTGAATCTATTCACTGTAGGACACGCCATTTGGGGCGTGTCCCCTGGGTATTTCTGATTAGTGTGGTTTCAGTATTTATAGACGGTTCAGCGTGATTTAGTCCTCTCACCCTCGCTTTCCACGCTGAAATCGGAGTTGTAGCCCCACCCGCCCGCCCTTGTCAGTTTTATTCAAGATTTTGGAATCCAGGTTGAAGCGGAGTGGATTTCTTCGTTCAGAATCCGGCAGGGGAAAATTGTCTCGTTGTGCCCCCAGTAAATCTAATCCATAGAACAATTCACTATTTGTATATATCCAAGGCTGTGTCTACTTTAGTCGTACCATTCTAGCCTTCGTCGTATTTTTGGCCTATCATTGCCAGAAAACTTTTTAGTTTTGTGATAGATTATAAGTTGTTCAGCGGAAGGACTGTTCTGAAGCATGGTTGGAATACCAATTCGTTGTTAGGCTCTAAGAGATTTTACGGGCAAATGTTAGTGGTCGGTATGAAGTTTTGATTGCTTGACCACCGGGTCCCTGTAACTCTTAGGATGATCAGTAATGATTTAGTTGAGATTTGTTTAGTAACTATAAGGACGCTTGTCCGATTATACATCGACAAGAGGGCGCTGGCCTCGGATTAGGAGAGCACTTTATCGTCTCCAGATTATATTCTGAGGTAGTTTATGTGATAGTAGAACGCTTGTGCTTACGATAGAAAGGTGGCGCTGGCCTGTTTTCGGAGACCGGTTGTTGCTTTGAATCTTGTATTTTAGTTTGCGGCGTTTCTGTAAATGTTTTCCGCTCTCTTTTGTCTTGTCTTCTTTTGTTTTCATCCTAAGTTTAACACTCAAGGTTATTGGGACAACATCCCCGACCACGTGAAACCAGACTCCAAAGATCTCCCGAGCTTTTTAATGAAGTCTAAGGCGGATTCCACAGTTAAAAGATATACAAAAGAATGGTCATAAAGATCTTGGCTGGGATTACAAGTTGAATGGCCTGCATAGCTTAAGATCAGGAGGGGGTACATCTGTTGTTAGCAGCAGCACCAGCTTATCGAAACGTTTACTCAAATTACGGGGTCGCTAGAAGTAGGACTGTGCTAAAGACATGTATGTCCTTGAAGACGTATCTAAGCGTCTAGAAATAACTGATAACTTTGGATTGTAGCAGTGAGGGTACCTTAATTGTAATATTCTTTCTTGAATTGTATGAATAAATGTCAGCTTGGATTGCCTGAGCATCCAACCACCATTCCTTTGGTGTTGTATTTCTATAGTATTTAAGGGGAAAATAATCTACGTTCGCCTGAGCGCAGCGAATTAGAACGTAATTCATATTTAAAAGACGCTAAAAGCTGCTAAGATAAGACTACTAAAAACCGTAATTTAAGACTACCAAGACTGATATAAAATATTAGGAACCAACCAGTTACACTGTACATTTATGATTACTAATGTCACTGCCTCTCAGTTGTTTAAAAAGATTAAATTCAAAAGAACTTATACTAGTTGTTTTTCTAAGTTCTGTAGAGAGTGAGTGCCAGTCACTTGCGCCAACACCTCGGAAAGTCTTTCTTGCTGAAGAAGTCTTAGATTGTGGTACGTCAGGGGTGCCTTGGTTCCGTAGATTTCTGTTTTGGAGCTCGGCCCTGCTGGTTGGGTAGCCCTCTAGCTGCTTAGGGCAGTTTTGGTTGTTCACAATCTTAAAAATAAAAACAAACAGCCCTAGAGTGTTCATCATATATTGCGTGCATGTGGTTCTGTTGGCCCTTGGAATCGAATAACCCTCCGCGTGGCTTGGTTTTGAAGTTGTTCGAGTTTATCTGATAGGAACTTATTACATTCATGCCATACGGTGCATCTCTAATCGATCACTGGGAGGATTGTTTGTTTGTAGATCCTCAGAAGTATCTTTGTGTCTAGAAAGCCAGCAAGTCTATTTAAGAGTGCTATTTTTGGTAAAACTCTTTCAATTAACTGCGATACGTGAGGTTCCCACTTAAGAAGGCTGTTGACAGTCACTCCTAAGTATTTAAAGTTCTCAATCACATTGAGCTTATTGTTATTTAGGAGTATGTCAGAGTTCGACATGGTAGCCCTCTTTGCTACGATCATTGCTTTCGTTTTCTTCGTGTTCAGTATTAGGTTGTTGTTCCGCAGCTATATAGAGGGGGTAAAGGTTTATTTCACAAATAAATACATGGCAGCCCTCCAAGGGGCTGAATTGCGCATTTATAAAAATTGTAACAGAATATCTAATAGTATGACTGATGTAAGAATAATAATAAGCCTAAAAGTGAAATTGAATACTGTAAAATGATGAAACCTATTATTAAAATTAACAAAGCTATATTTATATAATATCATGCTCAATACAATATTTCATTAAAAATGTGTCCCTGAACCTATTTGTTTTCCACCTTGGTGTTTCAAAACGCCTGCATCGTCTTAGATGGTAAGACGACTTATGGGCTGAGGGTAAAAGATTTCTTAACCGGTTACTCTTATCATTTAAAAT
The DNA here is from genome assembly GCF_964205215.1 of Stylophora pistillata. Classification (NCBI taxonomy): domain Eukaryota; kingdom Metazoa; phylum Cnidaria; class Anthozoa; order Scleractinia; family Pocilloporidae; genus Stylophora; species Stylophora pistillata. Next base: position 5,390,708 of record NC_142526.1, on the reverse strand, counting down.
ACAGTTAAAGGTCTTCTTGCAAATATTTTCATTGTAACGTTCAATGCTTGGTAGTTTAGTGCTGACTAAAGCATCGCTGTAGTCTATCCCCGGGAAAATAATAGCCAGCGCCCTTTTCTGGACACGCTTCAGCTCCCTCTTGAGTTACAATGGCAGCGAGTAATAGAACGCCGGTACCGCATAACTAAGTACAGATCGAATGGAAGTGCAATAGAATAAGACTAATTCACTTGTCGGGAGTCTCGCCCTCTTAAGCTGCACCAAAAAATACAAACGTTTAGAGGCCTTGTTTATAACCCCACTAACATGCTCGTTCCTAGACAGGTCATCACTTATGGTGACCCTAAGGAGTTTTGCAGACTTTACGGTATCCACACCTCTCCCATTAACTTTAATTGGAGGAAACTCCTGCTTATGTTTACTGAAAGTAATTCGAAGCTCTTTACATTTATCATTGTTCAGTTGTACTCTATCTTTAGAGGACCATTTCGTTACACGGTCAGCTATTTTTTGCGAAATACTTGCCTTTCCTTTGATGACAACTTCTGAGGTCGTAGTGTCATCAACATATTTCCACATTTCGCATTTATGCCACTACTTACTTCAAGATCATTAATAGGCACAAGAAATAACCACGGCCCTAGCTTTGTTCCTTGTGGGACGCCGGACGGAACTGACTCCCACTCGGAAAAACAAACCTTTGCAAGTTTAATTCGCTGAAAACGGCCCGATAAAATATCTATGATCCAATTAATTATCTGTTTGGGGATCTCCGAGACGGTCAGCTTCCTAACTAAAATGTCATGATCTATAAGATCAAAAGCCTTCCTATAATCGTATAGTGTGGCTATCACGGTGGTGCCGTTTCCGTCAGTCGCTTGTGCCCATCGGTGAATCATGTGAATCAGAGCTTGGTTTGTAGAGGAGTTCGGCACAACCCAATAGTGGCTTGGATCCAAAACTCTCAAGACGGCTGGTTTGACAACACATTCCTCTGCCACCTTAGAGAGGCATGCCGTCAGTGAGATTGGTCTCAAGTCTTTCTTGAGATCTTCTACGGGCCTCCTCTTGGGTAGGGGGGGTCACATCAGCAAGTTTCCATATATGTGGCAAGCACTGCTCTCTAAGTGACGCATTGATGATTTTGCTGAGCTTGGATAGCAATCGTAGAATCCGTAGCTCTGATATTTCATGTAGATCTGGCGTATCAATCTCAATGGGTACCTTGACCAGTGGTTGCGTCAGGCGATACTCCTCAAGAGATGTTCTGGAGGTTAGAAGTTATTTTGAGAACTGCGGTTTCGAAGGTAGGACTCGAATGATGAGTTTCAGTGTCGTCAGCGTAAAGAAAACATGAAGCCCTCTGATGTTGTTGACAATAGCCCTCTTTGGAAAAGAGTGATAGCCTGGGAACGAAGTCACGCCGCAAGCACTTATGGGATTAATTGGGGGGACGTGGGTAAAAACAAATATGGCGGAAATTAGCGCGGAATGTAATTGTGGCGATGACAGCAAGATTTCAACAAAAGTAGATGGTAATAAGAAAAATACCAGACGAATGTACCGTGAAACAGGTGCAGCGATGGCTCCTTTGCCGTGAGCTAAAACAACTGGAAATAAAATGAAGCTCGTTCAAAGATAGGGTAATTTGAAAACTCCTTATTAGTGCCCCTGTTCTTTTCGTTATGTTGTTGAAGAATATTGTCTGTACCTACTTTGGTATTTTTTTCCGTTGTAGAGTAAAGGACTACATAGCTGGTGGCCTAAGCTCCAAGATTAAGGACCCTGATGGTGGAATCCATTTAGCGAAAGCTAAGGCTAGCGTGAGACTCATGGAGGAAGTAAACGCTAAGGAACTCAAAGAAAAGAAAACAATTTTTTCCAAGTGGATAGCTGAATTTAACTGATTGATAACCTCGCTAAAAATTTTTCGACTCCAATAATATGAAAGATTGTTCCTTATGATTATTACTATGTCCTGGATAGTTGAATTCCTTCACTTTTAAATAAGCCATCCACAGTAAAGATTTCATTAAAGTAAACAATGGGTTTGGAATATCATTTCAGATTTTCTTAGAGATATTTTCTGAATTTGTCCCCATGACTAATAGCAATTGCTTCATGTTGAATCTGGGACAGAACAAAATAGTTTACGATACCCAAATGTTGGAGAAAGGTCTGTTACAATTGCTTATATTGTTACAAGCGACAATGTTTCGGTAGTAAGTTCAATAACGTGCAAAATTAGCAAATTATTATTATGTATGTCATCAACAGCCTCTCAAGTCTAATCTTGAAAGGCCAAATTTAACACGTGGATAAGCAAGTTCTACAAAAATGTGCTCATTGTAAAATGCCTCAAGTTTTGGGAGCACTGAGCTCTAGAGTTCAGGATTAAAGTTCAATGTTGAAATAAAAACACCTTCAGTGTCTACAATTAATCTTTCGGGAAGATCATTAACTACCTTTACCAAGATCAACAACTTGACGAAAAGAACAGGCCACTTATAAGAAATTTTCAAATTACTCTTAAGTTCTCCTACCTTTGAACAAGCTTCATTTTATTTCTAGTTGTTTTAGCTCCACGGCAATGGAGCTATCGCTGCAGCTGTTTCACGGTACATTCTTCTGGTATTTTTCGAGGTAAAATTGCTCCAGGTACATCTTCTTCTCTTAGATTAATGCTTTCTGATTTTCTACTTTCGATAACTTTGATCTTATTACCATCTACTTCTGTTGAAATCTTGCTGTCATCGGTACAATCACATTCCGCTCTAGTTTCCACCATATTTGTTTTTACCCGCGTCCCCCCAATTAATCCCATAAGTGCTTGAGGCGTGACTTCGTTCCCAGGCTATCACTCTTTTCCAAAGTGGGCTATACACTGTTGATGTGTATACAGAATAGGGTTGGGCCTGGTACGGATCCTTAGGACACTCCAGGGGTGACAATTCTCTCATTTGAGTCAGTCCCTTTATTTTGGATTGTAGCTGTTCATTTGCAAACTGCTCGTGGATTTTTGACACTACAGGAAGAACGGAAACTGGCCGGTAGTTCCATCTGTCAGATTTTGCTCCGCCATTGAACATTCGCCCTTCGCAGCTTTTTTCTACCCGTTAATGGTGTCATCGTTCATGAGTTTAAAGCTTGTTGTTTTAGGTTAGGCAGCAAATGTGTTTTTCAAAAATATCAGTTTATTCGACTCTTG
>NC_142526.1:5320000-5380000 GCF_964205215.1 Stylophora pistillata | reverse complement strand
AGCTCAGATTTGGTATCCATTTTTCGGTTGCACAAATCACTAGATTTCAAATCTGGGTATACCAAACAGCTTAGAAATGGCCCGATACAGTCAAACAAACAATGAAACTCAACATCAGTTAGTCCAGTCATATAGAAGCATTGTTCTCTCTTCATAATGTGCTCATATGTAAAACGAGATCTTTCAAATTTAAACTGGAATGACTGGGGTTTTTGCACTGCATTTGGTCAGTTTTAAGGTCATCTAGTCCATTAACCATCTTAGCCATTTCATTTCTTTTTCCTTCATCTTCTCCTTCAAAATTAAAAGTTCGCTTTTAAGCTCAGTGTTTTCTCCAGATATTGTCCTGATTAATTCATATTTTGGATCTTTAAGATTAAGTTTTTGCAATTTCCTTCTGGGTTCTTGCAATGTTCTACCCTCATCTATTAAGCATCTTTTGGCAGAGGCAATATTACTTGGAGGTGTTATGTATGATGCCTTGGATTCAGCATATGTCTTAGTTGTTGACCTGTCAGGTAGATCCTCCAGAGAAGACCTGAATCCTTTCGACCAATGCTCTGAGCAGATCACCCCTTTTTTGCAGTTTACCTGAAAGAACCAATAAAAAATAACGCGCAGCAGTGCGAGTTTACAGGAAAGTCTAGGATTCTAGCTAGTCGACCTGAATTTGATTAGGAATAAAATCTAAAAACGTTAACTAGTTAAAGTTCTTTAAAATATAAAAGCTTAGTTTTAAGCAAACGATTAATCCAGAGTTAATACAATCAATATAACTTTAGATCAGCTATTTTTATGATTACCTTCTTGTTTTTAAGAATTTTGTCGTCAGTATGTTTTAGGTTTTGTCCTTTTCCACATCAGACAAGTTGCAAACCGCCTCCAGTTAGCTCAATGGATAGAGCGCTGGACTGTTGTGCGGGAGGTCGAGGGTTCGAGCCCCGGCCGTACCAACACTCAAAGTCTTAAAATGATTGAGAATGATTTGTTATCTTTCTATAACATCAAGAAATGATTAGATATTCGAGTCTTCTCGGATAGGGACGAATAAATGGAGGTCCCGTCTCCTGCAGGGTTGGGGTAGGAGACGTTAAATTCCTACACACGAGATTACTGTGTGATGGATGTCCTCCCCTGGGGTGGGATGGGTGGGAAGGTGAGATCGATAGACTGAAGCGGCTGCCAGAGGTGCCTGATATGCTGAAGTCTGCTCTCAACCTTACACTGCACCCGTAATTCAGCCTCTGGGCTGCAAGTGGTCAGATGTAAACTATATTCTAAACTATATTCTACATTCTAGTACTCCAGCGTGCTAGCAACACTTTGCTTTGTTCTCCATGAGTTTATGCATAACGTAGCAGCACAATTCCAGTGCCATTTCGTTTCACTTTGGCGAGCTTGTGCAGTGAACTTTATATCTGGAAAATCTACTTCAACCCTTGCAGGTTGTTTGCTCCAGTGAGCCGAGCAAAGCACAACGCGTTTCCACTTCACTCCCTCTTTCTTTTTACAGCCAATAACATCAATGTATCGATCAATTACTTCCTTTGAAGCCCGTTGCACTTTCGTCATACGGTGATACGATATCTCTTGAGTTCTCCAATTGCTTTTACAATACTTTGAGGCACAACTCTAGTGCCACTTCGTGGCGGAAGCCATGTTTGTTTTGAATTTGTCCGCGAAAGTCCGTACTAGACCCAGTACCTCACGTTATGAAATTAGGCAATGGCTAGTTTCACAAACGTTACAAAAGGACCTCCTGGAAATTACTCCTCAGTCTACCTGTGTACAGCAACAATACAAACAAAAGTGAATCGGAAATGCTGAACGCCACCCAATCAGATGGATTTCTCTAAAGTTCTGCCCATAGAAAAAGTTAATCGAAAAATGATTGAGGTCTCTTTTTAATTAATGGTTTTAACAGGTTTCACCTTTGCTTCAACAGGTTTCACCTTTGGTATTGGGACAACATTGGCCATCTTCCATGCTGGCGGGAGTCTGTTCTCTGCAGTTTTGCCGAGAACAGACTCCCGCCACCATGGAAGATGGCCAATGTTGTTCCAATACCAAAGGTGAAACCTGCGGAGGATATCAGTAAACATCTTCGCCCTATCTCCCTGATTCCGGCGCCGTCTAAAATTGCGGAAGATTTCGTGGTTGGTCTTCATATTGGCCCTGCTGTGATGGAGGTTATTGACCCCGACCAGTAGGGAGGAATTCCAAACTCGTCCACCCTTCATGCCCTAATATCCATGGTGCACAACTGGTCCAATGCCACTGACGGTAGTGGAGCTGCCGTGCGAGTCGTCCTTTATAAACAGTAGAGTTTTTCTGTCGAGGAACTATCGGCTGTTAGTTGCCCCGCGGAAATTTGATGTTCCTAAAACAAATATGCTAGTTTTAAGAATATCAAATTTCCAAGGGGCAACTATCAGACCGATAGTCCCGCGACATAAACACTGTATTGTTTTTATTGTTCATCACTAAATTTTCTTCCGCGCCTACAGCTTGTCACAAATGTCAATAATTCGCAACCGTACATTGGCTAAATAATACGTTATACCTGTCAGAATTGAAAAGTCACTTTTTTCCGATCTGTCTAACTTCGCGTAAATACGCGCTGCATAAATTGGTAAATTATTATCATTATTATTAATAAATAATATAACAGTGCATTCCTTTGAAAGTTAACCTTTCTCAAGAGAGGAAAATATATTTCTTTTGAGAGTTAAAACTTTTCCTTATTATGAATATTTCTATAAGTCATAAGTTGAGTCAACATTGGAAGCACAAAGTAATTATAATTATAATTACACAAACATTGAACAGATGTTCATTAGACTTTTTTAAGTCCGAATTGTTGTGTTCTCATCCAACGGTCACGTTCATATCTCCAACTAATAGATTAAAAAAGTTGGGATATGTTCTGAATGTTTATGATACGGCAAAAAGCTCGAATTTTCGTATCAGGGGAAAGTAACATGAACCTCAAGTCTTCAATTCATAGATGGCTGGAACCGGTTCTCGTATTAACTAGGGTTGAGTCAGCGAGATTCTTCCCAATTTCAAACTTTTCACTCAAATATCTTCCTTAAATTATCTTTCTTAAATTATTCATGTGTAACTTTCTATTTAGTCTGTAACCATGGCTGCAGTACGTAAATAGCGCAATCCTTTCTAAAGGTTTCTCCTGTATCATGAGGAGAAAAATTACTTATTTCTTCTTAAAAGGTAAAAGCCTCTTACTCATGAATGGTTATCTGCAAGAGTCCAGCTGCCGATGGAAGCTAAGAAAGGGCCAATTGTCTTATTCCAATGGTGTTAATGGTCATTCACAAGAAACACGTTTGATGATGAAATTATTTTGCTTCCATGATTTCACCACTTTTTCGGTAATTTTTGCAAACGTTTGACAGCTAATTAGAAATAAAAATTGAGGGCTCAGATGTCCATTATCCTAGTCTACGATCCAGGACAACCTCTTCATCATTTTCTATATTTTTCCCATCACCACCTCATAAATTAATCATATTAGGGACCTTTAAGCAGTCAGGACGGAAAAACTGAAGAACACTTTGATAAGAAAATGAATTAGATATTTGTTTTAAGTTAAAATTTCGCGAATGGATGGATGTGTTTGCTGCCCACTTACGGCGCCATATCTCAACTTCAGTATAACGGATGTTAAGTTCCAAATAAATAAATAATTTGCCGTCGTAGTTTCTGCTCTAAAAACATGCAAATTTTGCTGATTCCAAGTTGTTGTTTTGCAAGTTTTGATAAGAAGTGCTGAGTCATTGTTCTGCCAATCAGATCGTCTTTATCACGTCCTTGTTGTCGTCGCCGACGTGGTCGCTTTCGGTTGTAGTCTGCTAATCAAAGTCTGCCGAGAAGATTTCGCGTAAATTGTTATTTTCAATTTAAAGCTAGAAAAAAAAAATTAAAGTCAAGCTCGGGTTCAAGGAATGCTCGAATCCTTCACTCAAATTTGAATCTCCGAGATAATACTGGATTTGTGCATTTTATCTTTTTTTCTAATAACTTTCTGTATGCTTAATAATGATAGCTGTTGAACGTTAAAAAGAGAATGAATGAAATGGTACATCCCTTTCCGAAGGTGTACCTTTTCAAAAGAGAATAAAATACATTTCCTCTGAAAAGGTGAGAGAGGTATTTTTTTTGACTTTCTTTTTTTTTTTTTTCATTATTTTTATAAGTCGTTAGGGAGATTCGAACTCGCAGCGGAGGACCAAAGTAATTCAGCTCGCCAAGTTTCACAGAAAACTTGTTCTAAATTTGATACTTAGCGGTCGAATTCACTCGTTTGCAATTATAATAACGATAAGCATTATCATTATTATGATTAAGGTTAAGTTCTGTTACCATAACTTTACCTCAAGCAGTGGCTCAAATTGTCAAGCAGCAATATACAAGCCACAGGAAATGAATTTAGGTATATTTGTTGCTAGGGAGTTTTTTTTCTCCCACAGAGTCCTCCTTTGCTATTTTAATTACTTGCTCGCGATTTAACCATAGCTGATGTGCGTCAACCGATGAGAAGTGGTAATGGGACTGTCTAGAGTTCAGCTCCGTCTGTATCCATGCGAGTGATAACAAAATCGGACGACCGCACAACAAAGAACACCCCAAATATTTGAAAGTGAATTACTCCTTGAAAGGTAAGAATAGTTCTTATAACGGTATTATGGAGGGTGAATTCAAATTGAGGTGTTCAATCAAACAAGCGAAAGCGGAAAAATACACCCATTTATTCCCGGCTAGTGACACACAAATGTCATTAAGACAACTGAAGTAAAATTAGGCAAAGGTGCTGAAGATTGTAAAATGAGACGACGAAGGTAGCTCGATATACTTTTCACAAGTTCTTTTTTTATGAAACAGTACACCACTGCGTTTAAGAAAATTCGCCTTACTTTTCCAAGATTCAGTAAAATTGCCTTAATATTTTTCAATGTTTTAAACAGGAAAAATGTTGCAGAAAATGGAATGCTTCATACTCTTGGCTCTCTTTACCTGTCTGGATTGTGTTTCTGCAAATAACCAGTGTGGAGCAAATAGCACAGGAAATATGGCTCTTAAAAATTTGCGTATTAAGGGTATGTCGAAGTCAGTCCTCCAACCGGTTATTCCTTTTGTGATAAGAAATAATCTCCCAGAGTTCATCTACCACAGAAACGGAAATAATTGTCAGCTGCCTTGTGTACCACACCTGATTTAGATCATAACATTCCGGCGGCGTTTAACAATATAGCATTTTTTAGCATGACTATCCCCTAGAATAAATTATTTATCTTCTACACTGTAATTGTTTGATATCAGCCCTCACCCATCGTGAGTGAGAGAGTATTAGGTTGGACTATTTCTCTTAAAGGAAAAAAGGTCCGAAGAAATAAACTTTTGTGGAAAGGTAAATGACTGAGTAGAAAAGGCTTTTGTGTAGAAGGCAATTTGACTAAATAACTCAGTTTCCAAAAATATGGAAAGGCTTGCCACCTGTTCTGCCTTTGAAGAATGAAAGGACATTGCAGATTATATTTCTCATTGGCTTCTTTATTCCTTCTTCCTCCGCCAGATGATTGTCGAGTGATTCGATTCAAAGAAGGAACAAAAAACAAGATATTAAAAAATCACGTTATTAGGACAGACCAAGTGAATGACAAGGATATCTGTGAGTTGAGATGCCATCTTGAACCAAACTGCGTGTCTTACAATTACGGTCCGCAGGCAGGTGGGACATTCACATGCGAGTTGAATAACATGACCCACTTACAAGCCTTCGATTCTTTCGAAGACAAAAGCGGATTTTTATACACAGAGATTTTCGTAAGTACCTGACAACATTCAGTTTTACAATGTAATTTGGTTATATCAACTCACTTGAAATATGTAAATTGGCCACCGTAACGAATAAAAAAGCTGAAGTTTCGAGCGTTAGCCCTTCGTCAGAGCGAATGGAGGAGTTGTGGGTTGTGTGTGTTTTTATATGTAGCAGCGGAGGTACGTCATAGATCACTTTCATAAATGGCTGCCGTATAAATATTCTTTTGTTTAAATTTAAATTAGCCCTTCTGGACTCGCTTGAGATAATGTATTCTTTTGAATTTTGGACTGGAGAACGAGGCCAGTAGGGCTAATTTAAATTTAAACAAAAGAATATTAATCCGGCAGCCAGTTATGAAAGTGGTCTAATAGACAGAACATGGCAAAAAGAAAAACACGAATAAATTGGTGGAATGAAAAGCGTTCGTTGATACCTGTGGGATTAAAAGTGCCGATTTGAAAGATTAACTTTCGTTCGAGAGTTTTGCGGCTTTCCGTGTTGCCTAAATGTAAGGAGAGACCGCAGATTTCCATACGTTCTTTGGAATGATTAGGTAGATTAAAGTGACTAGCGACTGGTTTTGATGCGTGCTTGTCATTCCTATCTAGGTCGCGAAGGTGTCCTCGGAATCGGTCACCTAGTCGTCTTCCTGTTTCGCCAATATATAACTTTTTGCAATCAGTGCAAGTTATGCAATAGATTACGTTGGCGGAGGTACACGTGAAGTTATCGGTGATCTTAATAGATCGCTTGGGTCCCGATACATTCTCAGCGTTGTGAATGAAGGGACAAGTTTTGCATCGTGCGCGAGCGCATTTAAAAGTGACGGGTTGGTCATTAGTTTGGAACGAACTTCTGACCAAAAAATTGCCTATGTTTTTGTCACGTTTAATGAAATAAGCGGAGGTTGCGAAAAGATAGTGCCAGACTCTGGATCGTTTTGAAGTAATTTTAAGTTTTTAAGAATAATGGATTTGACTGTGTGGTTGTGAGGGTGAAACGTGAGAGTTTAGGGAATGCGGTCGGAATTTTCCTTCTGTGACGTTTGTAGTGCTGACTGTCGATCAATAAGTTGGGCGCGGTGGTGACCCGCTTGAGCGACAGAAACAGGGTAACCACGTTTTAGAAAAACTGGCACATTGACTCTGATTTGTGGGAAAAATCAGAGTCATCGCTACATAAACGACGAAGTCTTAGAAACTGAGAAAAGGGAATGGAATTCTTAACATGAGATGGATGCGAAGATGAATACAACAAGTAACTATGCGAGTCTATGGGTTTGTAATGCACACTAGTGGATCAACCGTTGCCTTCAATTGAAACTTTCGATTGATGTCTAAAAAGGATGAAGAATTGTCGGAAATTTCCCAGGTATATTTTAGAGCCGGGTGAAAAGAATTGACTGCGGTTATGAATTGAGTTAGCTCCTCTCTGGTAGAGGAGGTAGCGCCGATACAGTCGTCTGTGTCTGTGTCTGTGTGTCTTTATTGTTCAAAAGATAAAATTACATATCTTATGTTACATCTAATACAGGAAGTACACTTTCACAAAGCTACATTATACTTAAAAACAATTCTATTAAAAAATGTATTCTTAAAACGGTTTGTGCGAATAGCGGGCATGACAGGGGATTTATTTCTCAAATTATACCTCGTGATCTTGGTCTCAGGGAAGTAGGCTCTAAGAGGATGGCTCAGGATAGTTGAAACCTTGCGACAAATTTTGTGATCTTGCGTTTTAAGTAAGTCACCTATCACTAATTTCTTAGATATGTATTTACGTTTAAAACAACGATCTAAAAACTGCTGGGCTATAGTTAGCTCTGACTCAGAGGCCCCATGCACAGATAGAGCATAAGTGATATTAGGTAGGACAATGGAATTAAATAAAACATCTACTTCTGCTTGGCTACATCCTTCCTTGCGGAGGCATCTGATAACGTATAACCCTTTATTAGCTTTACCTAACTTTTCTTTTAGGTGAGTACTGAATTTGCAGTTCGGCTGAAACGTGAGACCAAGAATGGTTATTGTACTAGTCTGAGGTATGCCAAAAATACTTTTGTAGGCCTCGGCAGTGTGACCTTTTTTATACATAATAAGCTCTTTACATTTAGTAGAATTTGAATTCATTCTATTTTGGCTTGCCCACTGTAAAAACTGATTTATTAAGTCTACAGAGTGATCTTTATAATAATATACCGGAGCAATAATCGTACAGTCATCAGCGTATTTGAAACCAAGTGTCTCGTTCCCTAATTTAATTTCCAGATCGTTAAGAAATATATTGAACAAATAAGGTAAATGTAGCAACCGTAGAGTTCAGGTTTGGGGCCAATGTATTGGCTAAAAAATTGTTCTTCGACAAAACCTACAAAAAGATTGGGATAGCTGGGCCCCAATTTGGTACCCATGACTACGCCGTTGGTTTGTTTGAAAAAGTTGTCTCCGAATGACAAACAATTGAACTAATGATTCCAAATGAAAAACAACATACCTAATCATTCCAAACAACATATGGCAGTCTGCGGTCTCTCCTTAAATTTAGGCAACACGGAAAGCCGCTAAACTCTTGAACAAAAGTTAATCTTTCAAATCGGCACTCTTAATCCCACAGGTATCAACGAACGCTTTTCATTCCACTAATTTATTCGTGTTTTTTCTCATTGCCATGTTCTCACCAATGGCGTACCTCCGCTTCTACATATAAAACCATATACAACCCACAATTCCTCCATTCGCTCTGACGAAGTGCTAACGCTCGAAACGTCAGCTTTCTTATTCGTTACGGTGGCCAATTTACATATTTCAACCGAGTTGATATAACCAAATTACATTGTTACTCCCGCCGACGCAGCACCACAGTTTCTTTAGAAACTTTTAGCCTTTATTCATTTTTCAGTTTTACAAGGGGCATAATTCTAACAATAAGAAAACTCTGATAAACTGTTATTGATTTATTCATTCCTTCATTTATTTATTCATCAATTCTTTTTATTCTATACATTGGTCCATTTTATTATTACCTTTTCAGAATCCTTGTGAGAGCAATCCGTGTGCTCATCACGCCACATGTCAAGCGGGGTTTGGTGACCGGTGTCTGGATACCGCTGGATACCGCTGTCTATGTACTGCTGGATATCAAGGAGTTCAGTGCGAGACAGGTGACAAAGAAAATTTCTTACGATAAAATGATGGGCTCAGAGAACAGGCAAAATAATTCTGACTCAAAAGATGGGTAGAGGGAAAGATGAACAAGCAGGCAAAGGATAAAAGAAGTATAAAAAGAAGTATATAAAAATATAAAAGAAGAAAGATCATGATTCATAAAGCTACTTTTATAAAGTTGGACGAAAAATCTCATCAAGGAGGGTTCTTAACCTTCGATTGTTTTCTTCTTAAATTGTGCATAGATGTAGATGAATGCACATCGGGAAAACACGATTGTTCCGTAGAGTACACATGTATCAATAATTTGGGTTCATATCGGTGCTCATGTAAACCTAGATTTTTTGGCGACGGAGAAGCTTGCCAAGTTGAGAATTTTAAACACTGAAAGAGACAATAACGACGAAAGGAAAAGACGCATACAAATGTAGACCAGCAACAATGGTGTTGACAGTGGGTCCTACATATCGGAAAAAGAGGTAGTACATGTATTATCAAGTCAGCTGCCAGGTAAAGCTTATTTGGTCTTGTTAGGCCTCGCGAGTTATGCTTTACTGCTGAGGCCAAGAACAAGGCTGAAAAAACTTTCTCTATATGCCTGCAAACTTTATGCCTTTTTTCGTTGAGAAAATCTCGGGTAACTATTTACCATTCTCGCCTCGATTCTGTGGCTGCAATATGCCGTCACTCGATCGATAAAGTTCATTGATCAACTACATATATCTTATTAACCAAGCGCAAGGGCCGTAATGGGAGAATATCGGCCCGAGGTCTTGACAGTACGGACCGAGCGCAGCCAGGTCCGTACAAAAAAGACCGAGGGCCGATATTCTTCCAGTACGGTCCCGAGCAAGCGTGGTTAATAAGAGATTTATTATTCGACTGAAGTTCAAAGGGACACAAGTGCGGTATCATTCGGGACCATTCGGAACAGTGCCCGGTCCAATACTGAGAGAATATTCACCGGCAATAGAGCATTTTGATTGGTTGAGTTTAGTTATAGGCCCTCTGACTGCCCGAGTCGTGTAACAAAGCCTGTTAATGGCTTCTGGGGAGGGGAGTAGTTGCTGTCTCACTGGCATCTGGCGTTGATCCCTAAACCTGTCCTCTCTTAAGAAACCTAAGCTTAAATGTCTATTTGTATAACTTTTGGATGCAAAGTGATATTCGTTATTTTTATATGGTTTTGGTTTTTTTTTAAGTTTATTCTTTTGACTCGTATTCTTTCCAGATATCGATGAGTGTAACGATGAAAGCCATGCCTGTCACACCTTTGCCATTTGCACAAACACCGCTGGATCATTTGACTGTAGCTGTAAGTCTGGCCACCAAGGAGATGGACGGTCCTCTTGCTTAGGTAACATCTGGAGCATTCATTTTTAACCGAATACCTAAACTTAAATTGGTAACTTACGTTGTTCTCAAGGACCCAGCATTTGTTTGGTCATCTCTTTTCATTAATAGAACAAACGAAACCAATACAATACAATACAAACTTTATTGACACTCCCTAAAGAGGGTTTTTCGGTGAAAATGATCTAAAAATTACAAAATTACAATACTAAAATGTATAATAGAAAAATTAAGGAAGCTAAAATGTTAATAGATGTTCGCCAAATTTACAACTAAGAGCGATTAGAAAGGAAAGCAGCAAGTAATTTGGCTGTAAGTTTACGCTTAAAATCACAAGAAGAATTACAGAGTTTAAGGGTATTATCTAAAATGTTCCATAGACTTACTGTACGATAAAAGAATGTCCTTTGTCCCGATTTAGTTCTATATAAGGGTATATGCAGAAGTTGGGAGCTTCTGGTCGTGCGACCACTTATCTCACCACATGTTAGAAACTTCGAGGAGAGATAAGTAGGAGCGGAGCCCGTCATACACTTAAAAGCAAGTAAGATTTAATAGGTAGCCAGTGCAGTTCTCTCAGAAGCGGAGACTGTCTCTCACATAGACCGCAACACCCCCTTTTTTCCTTTTGTCCAAGTCTGCTCAACCTCTGTCCCGCCTGAACACATTGTATGCAATGGCGGTCGGACGTATTAATTTGACGTCCGTTATAGTTCTGTGTTTATGCCAAATAATTCTTCGCCAGGACGACATTGAGGACTCCAGAATATCTTTGGCTTCCTATCGTGTTTCGTTGGCAGAACGTTTTTATATTTCTCAAGTATTTAACCGTCCTTCTGGTCGATATGGTAAATCTAAACTCGTCCGGTCAACAAGCAATGCGTGTCCCGAAACTGGTGTAAAGGTTATCAAGTTACTGCACCTTATCCAGATTGGCCCAGTTGCAGAGTGAGGCCTGCTATGTGGCGATATTTCGGTTAATCCTGGCCCTTTCAACTTGTATGCCTCGCAATGCCGGAATGGTTTATTGCTCTGTCACTGGAACATTCAAAGGCTTACGGATCCAAAATTTGAAGAGATCTCTAAATCGCTTACTGGCGAAGCTCGACCTGACTGCAAGCTTGACATCTTGATCCTAACGGAGTCCCTTTGTGATAGTAAAGTTCCGGACTCGTACTATTGTATTCCCGCTTATAAGCTATATAGGAAAGACCGACAGGGAAAGCTTGGGGGTGGAATCCTCGCTTATGTAAATTAGAGTCTATGCGTTCGACGCCGTTTAGACCTTGAGACTAACGACATTGAAGCCTTGTGGCTTGAAGTTTATCCACATAAATCAAATCGATCTTTATTGATCTCTGGGGTCTATCGTCCTCCATCGGCGAAACGAGAATATAACATCAATTTAGGGAAAAACATCGAAAACGCCTATTTGACAAACGCGGAGGTGATTGTGATAGGAGACTTGAATTATGACTTTTTAATTTCGACGCGTTTTTACAAACAAGAACTAAATAAAGTCCTGAGGGATTTGAACCTAAACCAGATGGTAAACGTAGTCACCAGACCTGCTTCTGGCGCGTGCTTGGATCATATTTACGTAAGTCATTCTGAGAGGATACATGATGTCTCTGTAGTTAATGTCGGTTTGTCTGATCATTTGCCAGTTTTTGCATTGAGACGCTATAATCAGTGGCAGGAGCAAGGCCCTTGCAGTAAAAAGAGACATCTTTCATTTAGATATAGGAATCTCCAGAATATTGACAAAGACAATTTTATAAAAGACCTTAATGAGGCCCCGTTGGACGCAGCCTTTGTCTTCGAAGAAACCGACGACATTATAGACAACTGGTACGATATTTTCAATGGCATCTTGGACAAGCACGCACCAGCGAAAACAAAAAGAATCAAGAGAATTAGTCAGCCTAAATGGTTTACTGGCGATCTAAATGACGAGATCAAGAAGAGAGATTGTCTCCTTAGAAAGGCTCGAAACTCAAGAAATCCGGGGGACTGGATGCTTTTTAGAGAAGCGAAAAATAGAGTTACCAAGTTCATAAGAGATACTAAGAAAGCCTTTTGCTAAGTCTCAAGTTGAGGAAAATCGGAATTGTCCAAAGAAACTATGGTCATTGATTAGTGATCTCACAAGAGATTCGCAAGGAAAGGATTGTCATGTTCGAGAGCTTGATGAAGACGGGGAAACTGTCACTGAAGACATTCATGTTGCCGAACTGTTTAACTCAACATTTGTAAATCAGGCCACAAAAATATTGGATTCCGCTGATTCATGTTTACCAACTGAAACCATGTCTTCCATTTTAAAGGAAACTAAGGACATCGAATACGCATTTGAACTTCCATTTATCTCCCCTGTGAAGGTTTTGAAAATGCTGCAGGAAATGCCTTATAGCAAAGCGACAGGAGCGGATAGTCTTGGCATCAGAGTGCTAAAAATTGCTGCGCCAGGTATTGCCAGCTCGGTTACGAGCCTTATCAACTATTGTATTTCCACTCACAGTTTTCCGTCAAAGTGGAAAATGGCAAAAGTCACACCAATTTTTAAAAATCAAGGCTCTAAGACTGATAAACAAAATTATCGTCCAATCTCGGTACTTCCCATTTTGTCAAAGATCTACGAGAGGCATATATATGATTCATTGTACGCCCATCTGTCTAGAAACGGCCTTCTGTATGGATTACAGTTAGGGTTCCGAAAGCATCATTCAACTGAAACTGCCCTTATTCGACTCTTGAATCAGATCCTCTTTGATATTGACTGTAATAATGTAACTGGCCTTGTGTGTATTGATTATAGTAAAGCTTTTGACCTGATAAATCATGACATTCTCCTTGCTAAACTGAAGATCTATGGTGTCCATGGTGGAAATCTACAATTGTTTCGGAGCCACTTGGCTGACCGTCAACAATATGTTAATATAAATGGGTGCACTTCATCCCCACTAGGTATCACCCATGATGTTCCACAAGGAAGTATTTTGGGCCCCTTGCTGTTCCTGACTTTCATCAATGACCTCCCACAAGTGATCTCAAACTCTACTGTGGATGTTTATGCCGATGATACTACCTTTTCCTCTAGTGCTTATTGTACTCTGGGGACAACGGCAGCTGAAGCAAAACTTCAGGAGGACATTGACAGTCTTTGCGCATGGTCCACTTAAAATCGCATGGTCTTAAACGCCGGAAAAACCAAATCTATTCTGATAACTGGCAAGCGTCTCAAGTCACGTGTAGCTGACCCTAGTTTGAAGTTGCAAGCAAATGGAACAGCTATCGAGCAAGTTATACATCAGAAACTGCTTGGGGTTACAATTGATCAAGAACTAACTTTTAAGGAACATGTAGATAAACTTTGTAAGAAGCTTAGCAACAAAAATGGCCTACTGAAAAAGTTGTGTACTTATTTACCCATTGAGGAAAGATTACTCTTCTATAATGCCCTTATTAAGCCGGTCATGATGTATGGTAGTATAGCTTGGACCTATTGTTCTAAGGAAGATCTCATGAGAGTGTTTCGGTTGCAGAGACGTGCAGCGCGTGTAATATTAGGTACAGGTATCAGATCAAGAGCTGTAAAAAATTAAGAAACTAAATTGGATCCTATTCTATGACGAGGTCAAGATAAGAAAGTGCGTGTTAATCTACAAGGCACTGCATGGGGAATCCCCTACGTATATTGAAAGTACTTTAACTACAAATCACTCCCTGCATGGTAGAGAGACCAGGCATGGCCAGTATAACCTAATCTGTCCCAAGTATCGAAATACTACGGAGGCAGGAAGGTCTTTCCAAGTTAGTAGTATTAAGTTATGGAATAGTCTTCCAAATGAGCTTAGGAAACAACGTAGCATCTCCTCTTTTAGGAATAGTTTGATGAATTATTTATAAATTCTTATAGAGACATTGATTCTTTTGAAGCTGTATTATAATCTAGTTTTATTGTATTTATAATCTTTGAATAGTTACATTGTTCGACTAGTTAGTTCTATTTTTAATCTCTATGGCTTAGAATGTATTACTTACTAACTTTAGTTTTTAGGGCCACTGGTTTATCAGCGCAAGCTGTTATGTGTATACCCTCTTTAAATAAAGTCGATTATTATTATTATTATTATTATTATTATTATTATTATCATCACGTGGTCAAATTTTCTGAGACCACAAATAATCCGGGCTGCAAAATTCTGGACCGCCTGGAGCTTGGATGGCTGAAAAACGTCTATGAAAAATTATGTGTGCAATTGAGCAGGGGTTACATGTTTATTATTTTCTATCAACCACCTAAAGCTCATTTTTGCTGTTTTAGCTATCAGTGAATGTCAGGTTAATAACTTGCTTTGTGACGTAAATGCAGACTGCGAAAAAAGTCATGGCTCTTACACATGTACGTGCAAAGAAGGGTTACACTGAAAATGGAGACTCATGTACAGGTTTCATGTGTTGGCTTTGCTTTGTTGTGGACCCGTACCTTTTTAATTCACGTCACAATATTCTCTGTCTTTCTGAATTAGCATGGGTGTGACTTTCCTCCTCTTGCCCTGAGGATTGATAACTACATGCCATCAGATGATCTATTCAAACCCTTCCTAAAGATATGGGTAATCCAACTCCATTTCGTTGTCCTGATGTAATACCCAAATTATATCAAAGCTGGTGGTTACCACAATGGCAATGTTTCCCTAGAGAACCTCTTTCCCCTTAGACCCAAACAGATGATCTTAAGCCTGCGTTTGATAGGGGCCTGAAGTTTCAAAGGGTGAAATACGTTTCGATCGGATAAACATTGAAAAATAAAAAACAAAAACAAACAAACAAACACGACAAAGTAGGGATGGTAAAAAAAAACTTTTATGAAAAAAATGTGTGCTACTGATGAGCTTAATCAAACATAGATGTTGACGAATGCAAATTGGAGAAACAAAATTGTTCCCCTTCAGGCGAAAATTCTATCTCCTTTTTTTATCTGGAATATCACACACACAAGGAGTAGCTTACTTAAAGAGTTTTTTTATTTTAGCTTTTAATTTTTGCATTCTTTTAAGATATCGATGAGTGTAGCGATGGTAGCCACAACTGTCACGTTGCGGCCACTTGTACAAACACTGCTGGATCATTTAACTGTAGCTGTCAGTCTGGACATCTCGGAGATGGACGGAGCTTTTGCTCAGGTACGTTTTGATTTTTAGCGGAATACTCAAATTATTTAGGTATCTCTATTATACTATTATAGTATCTCTAGTCATTCACAGGCAACCCGTAGAAATGGCATAGATATTATAATTTCTAAGGTTAGAGCAGAAGTGGCAAAAAAGGGTTGTTTTTATGCTGGGGCCAAAGCATTCAGTGATTTGTTGCCAGAATTGAAATCAATTAAATCATTATTAATATTTAAATAAAAAATAGAAGAATTTTTTAAATGACTTTTAGTTATCATATATACATGTTAAGACTCTTATAATTATCTTTAATTATAATCAATATTTTACTTTTATCTATGTTTTATTTATTGTTTTGCGTAATTTACCAGGGTACCCATTGATACCAGCAATTGCTAACGGGTTTACCCTGGCTAAAGATGTAATTACTTTTATTATTACTAACAACGTATGGTTTCCAGCATTTGTTTAGATACGACTAATGACAATTCGTCAACAGCTGCTGAGAGATTTGATTTATCAACTAATAAACCACAGTTTATTATTCAAATATGGCTTGTGCTGTGCAAGCAATGTCGGCTTCGTACGCTGCCAACTATTTCAGCGCGTGTCTGACCAGTAGAGCTCAAACACTGAAAAACACTTAAAGAGGAAACGCAAGTTTACCATCTTGAGGAAATTCAGAAACAAAATTTACTTGACAATGCAATGGCAAATATAGGCTAGACATTTTTAAAATTTGTTTTTATAGTTTTTTAGAGTAAGAGTGTCATTTCCCTTTTCATATATATTTTTTAATGTAATTTACTTTTTTGGGATAATTTCGATGCACGTTTTTGAAATTTTTGTATCTAGGTCGTTTTTGTTATCAGAGTTCGTTTGGGTCTGATAGGAGTCTGATCCTAGAGAACCGAATTTAACAGATGTGTTCCGTGTCAATTAATTTGGAAATGTACGACAGGAAAAACCATTACCCACGCGAAGTTATTGCAATGATATAAAAGGTTGTTTATCAGTGACGTTAAACCAAATCTCAAAACCCAATCAGACTTAATCCGAGTTTTTTTTTTTAATTTTTTAAAATTTTTTATATTATTTTATTGTTTCTAAACAACCACCTTTTCTTTTCACTTCTCATGTTTTTCATCATGTGCTCATGATTGCAAATCTATTTAATACGTTATAGAGATATTTTATTAAGAGCAATGATTTGTGTTTCAAAATTTCACACCAAAACAATAACGAATTACAAAACGACACTTGACTTCTTAAGCTTCTTGTGCGTCACTATCCCACGGTCTGGAATTATTGCACTTGGAAGATACTTTTTTGTACGGACCTCGCTGCGCTCGGTCCGTACTGTCAAGACCTCGGGCCGATATTCTCCCAGTACGGCCCTCGCGCTTGGTTAATAAGATGTATGTATATTACATAGTTTAATTACAATAAAATATTTATACATCTTATTTTTGAAATTATTTACAGCTTTAAAATTTAATGTAACAACTTTGTAATTTATGTATATGCGATGTTGATATTAAACACTATTATTATTACTATCATTATTATTATTCAAGTCATGCGCTCTGATACAAGTCAAAATAAACAATTTTTCCTAATTACTATCGAAAAGTTATGGAATTTAAAGAAAACTTCTTTGACCTTTCAAACTAACGCAATCTTTAAAACCTAATAAACATGACAGATAACTGGAAGAAGGTCAACGACGATCCTGTCTGTTTTGGAACGAAAAATAACAGCTATGGAACATTTATAATCCGAGAAGCCGGTCAGATCTACACGTTTCAACTTGTCCATACAAGTGGCTTAGTGAGATGTGCAACTGATTTAGAACTAACAAAGTGGGGATGTCCACACCCATCTTTTGGACATTATAACCTAATGACAGTAATAACTTACCGTAACAAACGCGTTCTTCTACTTGCTGAGTTCGCGAAGTACACCGGAATGTATAGATACCGACTTAACGGTTCTGATGTCAACTCACCCAGGCTTGTGTTTAACCTTCTCCCCACTCCATTGGTTGTGTCTGTCAATCAGCGGTTCCAAATATGGTATGGACAAGATTTGGCTGATTTATCCGAGTACAATAATGCTGGCAAGACATGCACAGACGTTTATGCTTTGTACCCTTTAAACTAAATTTAGTCTGAGATTAAATCTAGATTTAACAAGAGTAAGTTTTAAAGTCAAATATAGAAAGTGAGATAAAGGGTGAAAACATTTTTAGAATATCGCTGGGTAGTGAGCAAGAAAATAAAGAGACGTGAGATGACTAAACTTGAAACAGCAAAGTTAAGGGTTTTGGGGTTTTTCAAGGAATTAATCACTAAAGTTATTATTTAATATAGCAGTACTTCTGGTGTACATTGTTTTCTTATTTTAGTTAGTGAAGTTGATTCCACAGACCGAAGAGCGATCGAGCTCATCGTACATTCCTTTTTATTTGACTCAGAAAAATATCTCGTATCCTTGTGATCCGTTAGCAATACACTGTTAGGTCGAAGAGTGAAATAAGAGATAAATATTAAATCATGTTCATTTCTTGAATGCTACGGGAAGCATCCAAAAAAGTATGTTTGTCACAATTAGTGTATGAAATGGTCTATAGAAAGAAAACATAGGCACATTCACAAAGCTTATGAAAAGTCTTTTGCCTGGAGGACTCTTAATATATATATTTATGACGAAATGATCACAAGCCCTGGCCTGTTACTGGTATCATTTGCTCAAAATTAACTGATGACGTTATGGGAAACGAACAACGATTTTAAATTTATTTTACTGAGCTGATCTATTTCCAGGGTAAAAAAAATCAAAGATGACGGATAATTCATATGTACTTCAAAGGTCATCTCCTGCAGGTTACACCAGTAACAGTAGTATAGTACGTATTATATACCAGGTGATTAGTTGGTTAGTTAGTAGGTTATCCTGAATGTACAGAGGAGATGCACTTTACTGTTCGCGGTAATGGCATCATCCACAGGCTTCGCGGAATATGATTCAGTAAGTTGCGTTGTATTGCAAACAAGAACGTATAACTTGCAAAGACAACGCCTCAGGGTTTTATGGTCTTTTAGAGAAATGAATGTCATGAGTGATAATGAAATATTTCTGATGGTTATGGTTTCCTTGCCCGTTTTACCCGCTCGGGTAGCCAATCAGAACACAGGATTCGCTTCATAATGCCCACGGGCGCTGCCAGCTACACAATTAGTAGTGGTAGTCGGTGTCTCGCATAATATAATTTTGCTATGTAGTTTCAAGAAATAATTTATATGGCACACATCTTTCCCAGAATGAGCCAATAACATAATGGGGAACGAACAATGACTCCAATTCAATTGAAATGTGCCAATCAGTGCTCAGTAAAGTAATCAAACATGATTGATTCAATGGTCGCTTTCTGCGATCGGATTGGTCAGTTGTAATAAAGTTACCCTGGTATCTCCAATTGAGCACGTATTATGTCAGGCGATTAGTTAGTAATCCTATATATATTCAGGAGACGCACATGTTTATTTTCTAGCAATGGAGTCCTCGATAGGAACACAGTAAGTTGTGTTGTAAAGCGAACAAGAAAATATAAAATATTTGTAGCTTGTTATAGCACTACAGCATGCACAAAATTGTGGAACACGATATCTTAAGATATCTATGAAGTCTAAAAACCAACATTGCATAGCGTGAGTTAACCGTTGTAAACAATTAGACTAATCTGATATGTAATGAAATATGCCTAGTCAGTATTAGGATACTCGATTATTTTTCCCTTAGAAAACTTACATTATTATACAACAGGTAGACAAAAACTTTCGTCTGTTTGATTTACTTGAAGGAATTATTAGAATACACTTTTCAAGTTTTCTTGTGGACTTGAATCTTTTGTGCTGCGAGTGTCCTCTAACTTAACGTAGTTTTAATAGAATTTAGAATTTTCTTCCCAACGTGAAATAAATCTTAGGCTTAATTTCTTATGTTTTTTCTATAATGCTTGACGGCCCCATAGAACTCACATTAAACAATCTCACTATTTCGAGTATCTTGGTGTCACATCACGATTGAGATATGATGTTTTAACAACCCGTGCTAATTAATTTCAAATTTGCTACTTGTAGCATCCATATTAAAACAAGACAAAAAATACTTGGGAGCAACTTTCAATAACTTCTAATGCATGAATTCCTGGTGACAATAAATAGATGGTTTGTCGTCGTTATTATTTTACAACAAGCGCACTACAAGCGACTAAGTATAGCGCGAGTAGCTGTAATATAATTACGCCCCTCTCCCCAGTCCACCAAGCACTCGATTTGACAGGTGAATTGAAATGCTGTTTAATGCAAAAGAAGATTTCTAAAATGTTGAGAAAATTTCTTCCTCAAAGTAACATGAAATGGTTAAATCGACTTTCTTGAGTCGCTTGTATAATTCTTGTCTATTTTAATGTTATCATGCACAACCATTCAGGATTAAAATCTGGTGTCTCCTTCAATCTAATTTCAATCAAATATACAAGCAAGTAAAAATTCAGAAAAATAGTGACTGGAATTTAGCAGAAACAGTTGTTGACCAAGTAGACATGATTCTGTTTTCGTAAAAACAGTTAAAAATTGTCACAAATCATTTCGAACAAGGATAATTGTAAGTCCCCTATGTGAAATATGGGATTTCTACTGTCACCTTATGGGCAGCTTCTGATTAGTAGGCCTAAAAAAAGGACGTTGTAAATCTTAGTTCTTTCCTCGTAGCCAATTTAAATCTACTTGGAATCAAATCAAAGCGAATGGCCAGTAGTGGTAATTAGCCACGAGGTGGCTCCTCGCCTTCTGTTTGTGGGTCGAATTGGAATTCAGAATTTTGTTATTGAACTGAAAGAAAAGGATTGTATAGTATAGCGAAAAGGAGGGGAACCGCAGCTACAAGCGACGCAAGGTCTGGGAATCAAAGTTGGAAAAAGCCAAAAGCCCTCATCACTGCACCTTACCTCCTCTCTGTACTAAATCGCAGTCTTCATAACTTACAAGCTCGACTCAATTTTGTTAACAAACAAAAAAACAAGCCAAAAAAATTAATAGCATACCTAACAAAGGGGAGGGGGAAGAGGAGGGGGAGGGAAGGGGAGGGGGAGGGGGAGGGGAGGGGAGGGGGAGGGGAGGGGAGGGGGAGGGGGTGGTTGTTTTATGTGTGAACACCTACAGACCTTTCTTCCTTCTGCGTTTATTTATTTTTTCCAAAATAAAGGGGGAAGTGGCTCCCCGGGCCCCTCCCCTAGATCCGCCACTGGTAGTTACATCTTTAGTTAAGTGTAGTACAAAGTAAGTTCCTTAATGATTAAAGGTATATCTACAAGTAATTCTACACGTATGTAACTGAGATGTTTAAACCTTGTTTGAAGTAAGAGCAAGCTCCTTTGCTTTAACAATCAACATATGTATCTCCTTCACGCACTGCTTGACAAGTGTGGGGACTGGATTACAACAGGCAAGAACGCCTTGGGCCTCCCTAAAAACAACAACAAAAAACAGTCTGTAACAGTTTCACAACAGTGAGGGATGAAATAAGGCACAATGATTTCTATTTTCTGGTCTTAGTCTCGTTCTATATAATTTTGGTCCCTTTATCTTTGAGCTGCACTGTAGCTACTACCTTGGCATGGTCTCCGCAATCTGGGACATCGTGTGATTTGGGAGAACAAAACTGAAAGAAAAAATGGAGACAGCACAGGATGTAGTGCCTATTCTATCATTACAATGATTGAAATTTCTTGCTAATAGTTGATCGCTTCCAAAAGAAGAAATCTGTGAAATTTTATTGCAATATAAAATTGATGAACTTCACACTTTGATCATTCACGATAAGTTTAAATTAAAAAAGGGATAAATCCCCAAACAAGGTCTCTACAAAAGATTGCATATTTCCAAAGTTTGTTGGCTGAATAACGCATTCAACCCGAGAGATGAGTTATCTTACTGTAAATTTAGCCCCTTCCGTAGCTTTCATCCTCTTCTCGTGCAATGTTATCTCTCCACGCAAACAGAAGGCGGAATGTGTGCATCTGTAAAATGAACAGTTCTTTTCATTGAAAAGTACATCAACAGATAGTTTATGTTACAGGTTCCTTTGAAATCATCAGACGAGTAGGAAATATAATTGAAGTCACAAATCAATTGAGACAAGGTGAATTTGTATCGAGAGCCCAAGTATCTAAATTAGTGCCTCTGAGAGTAGTCCTATCACCTGCACAGCGTTGAATGTCCTTTTATGTTTCTCCAGTACTTTTCCGTAAGATTCACTGGTAAATAATGGTGTCTCATAGTGCTATACAAATGAAAAACAAGAAAAAAGAATAATTCATGTCAAAATAATGTTCCTTATTGGTTCGTTAGTTATTTGCCGTTCACAAAAATGAGTCCATAAGACGGAGCAAACTTTGCCTGAACTCAGTGGGCAACCAAAATCAAGCCGACATTGTACAACTCCTTGATTACTAAAGAAGCAAAAAAAAATTAAAGAGCATAATATCCATTTTGTTGAACATATGCTCTGATTGTTTTCTCGAGCAAGAAACTCTACTTTCCACCTAGGAGTGAGTAAATGCACATCGGTGAATTTTCAGGGAAATCCAACAAAATTATGTGAGGTAGAAGGTAAGGGAGTCACCTCCCACAGACTTGCATCCCGTCCAAGAGAGTAGCAATACTCTTGGTCACTTCATGCTACAGAAACCTGAATAAGCTTCAGCTGGATGAGCTGCTTGGCTTCTTACCTTTTTTTCTCACAGGATACCTAACCCTTTAACTCCCATGAGTGATCAACACAGAATTTCTCCTTAAATTATCAAAATAAAGTCGACAAATCATGAGAATAAACAAAAACGTTAATTAACGGAGAATTATTAGTTGATCCAAAACCACATTCTTCAAACTAACATCATAAAAGCTGTATGGTAGAGAGCAAGGAAATTACTAAATGGGATCTTGGGCACGGAAGAGTTGAACCGCATAGTGACCTACATGTTCAAATACTTTGGCTAATTCAAAGTTCACAGACGAGATACGTCAGCTAACTGGAGCAGCACTGCAACGAACCTTTAAGCAAATATCCTGGAGTAAACTGATTGTAATAAGTTGTTATTAGCATTTCCTCTTGTTATGAGTTCATTCTGCATATGATCACAAATGTATAGCAAATAATGTGTCTTCTCTGGTGTAGCGCACCATCTCTGAGGGCAGAGGTCTGTTATAAACAGAATTAAATTGATTATTAAAATGATTATTTAAATGTCTACATGAAATGATCACTGTTATAATAATATTGTAATTTTTATCCATCAAATTTTGGCAGCATTAAAAACTAAATTAAACAACATAACCATGAATTAGCTGGTCAAAGGGGTTTACTTCTCAATAAGGATTCAGTTTTTTTCCACTTGTCCCCTACTTGTCTAAATTTCTTCAAGAAAAGAAAACCTGTTACACAACAAAACTACTGATCACCTTATCCTCCAATCAGCCAATTGGTATTGTTTATTTGCTGTGATATCACAAAACTTCTTCAGCAGGAAAGCCAAGGAATACTTCTCATAGTTTAGCACTCTGGCAGCCTGACCTGTGTCAAACATATTGACAACATAAAATTAATACCAAAGTCTCGCTGTAGCCATCCAATATCCATAACTTTATCAGCTCCATGAAGAACCTGCAGGAAATAACAAAAGTTTAATATCATGTAACTGCAAGTAACAGGTTGTTAATTCTATAGCATAAAAAAAAACCCGGCAAACTGGAGTCACGAAGAAGTTATTTGGCATTTTGATTTGTCTGGCTTACTGGCCCCACCTATATTCCCCCTCAACTGGAGTTCTTGCCCTGCAACATTCATGAGATGTAAAAATACGATTATAAAATAAAAAATTAGAGATTATTTTAAATGTACCCATAAGGTTACCTTCAGTATTTTGGGATTGGTAAAATAGTCATTAAGGATTTGAAGCTCACTGTGCAGTTCCAGTGCTGTGTGGATATCTGCATCAAGCAACAAAATCCCTGAAAAGATCTGTAGGAATGAGCCTAGAGAGCAAAAACATGAAAGTTGAGTGAAATACAGAAAAATGCCGACAGATCTCAAGCCACCCTGGATCCAGGTTAACTTGTCAAAAAAATCACACATTGGCAAGACAATTGTGTGGTGGCTAGAGAATGCCAACTTTGCCACCATTGGGAACCATTACCATCCTTAGTCACCGAACTGAATCACGTATTGCTGATAACTCATTTCCTAGCTAACAACATAATGTACCTCTCGATCCACTGCAAACTCTGTCACAGTTGCAAGGTGCTGGCAAAGCTCATCAAGCTGTTCTGCTGTTTCTATCAGAGCGAATGGAGTTTTCTCAAGTTCATCATACAGCTGGCAAACAAACAAAAACAAAACAGAACCTAAATAATTATGGTCCATTACTTTTCCTTCAAAAGACCAGAATTTTCTATATGTATTTTAATCCACTATGAGTTATTTTGATGAAAACTACATGAATTATGTGTACTACTACATGTAAATTGTAAGTCACTCAATGTAAATGCTTGTCTTGTATAATGTGTCCATTCTAGAACACCCATGTTGTTAACACTGTAAATCATTTCACAGGTACATTTGGGCTAACCTCCTCTTTCCGTAGCATCAACTGATTCAACACTTCCAGTTCATATTGGTAAGGATGGGCTGCACTGAAATGCACCCACAAAACAAAAATAATGATAAAAGATTTGCATGCTAAAGCTTTGTACGTAAATTTAGGGCTTACAGCAGATGGATACAACAACAACTCACAAAAAACCAGTGCATAGCGCAAAAAAGAAAACAAGCCTGAATACTTGGTACTGATATACTTATTAATTTATTATAATCACCGGTTTACAGAAGAACTGCTCATTGGGTGGGTAGGTGAAATCACTACGGATTAAACACGGCTGCCAGAGGCGCCTGTCTGATTTTAACCTTAAAATTGTAACTAAACACGTATGTTGTTTGGGGAAATAGAGACCTTTACCTTTACCTTTAATTAGGTGGGAAATAAAATAAAAGATCCTGTGGGGTGAGGTAGGTTATATTCTTAAGGAAAATTGTGTGGATGACAGGTTACAAGAGAGAATAACTGGATGAGAAATCGCAGGGAAATCTTTATCTTTCTTCTCTTTCATCTTTCATTTGATTCTTTTTCAGACCCCCATCAAAAGCCATGCCCCTATTTTTCATCCACACCCCAAAAAGAAAAGGCCCTGTTTTAGACAGTTGATAAAAAAACCGTATAGTTTCACTACACAGGTCTGGCTTGGGCTACAGCGCAGTTAATACAGCCAGATCTGCACTGCCAGCTACAATCTTATCAGAGGGCATGCCATTCGGTGAGCAACCTCTTGTCATACGTTGTATGAAGGGCATTTTTGAGTTAAAACCGGCATTACCTAGGTACACAGAAATTTGGGATGTTAATAATGTATTAAACTACCTTAAAAGATTTAGTCATATTAAGGGTTCCTTAACCCTGAGGGACCTAACGTTGAATTTAAACATGTTATTATGTCTAACAACTGGACATAGAGGACAAACCCTACTTTACATGGACACACGTTCTATGCATTTGGCTCCCATTAAGGAAATAGCATACCTGGATGACAAGAGAATCTGCTTCATGGATTATTTGAAGGAATGCCTAACCAGGACGAAACCGCTTATTTTCTTGCTGCAAATTTCGGTTTGCATTATGAAAATGTGAATAAGCTATACTCAACCTGTATCTTTACTTTTTCCCTTCCCACCCCTGATTAGTTTATTATTACACATAAGCACAAAGCAAATTAGAAACTATGGCACCGAAGATGTCAAAGTTATCGAAATTTTTTAAGAAAGTCTTTGCTGACAAACCTCAGTAAAACGGTGGGCTTTAAACTCGCCGTGCTATAATTACTTGTCTTTAAGCCCATGATGCCAAATCAAAATATATGCCAGATGAATTAAGATATATGTCACAGTTTTTATTTCAATGCAAATCTAATCTAACGAACGAAAATTAATCAGCCTATGAAACACGAAACATTTATCGAGAGATGGATAAGGGAAAAAGTCCTGAATTATCTGATGACATTATTGAACAGGAGATAAAGCTGTTTCTAGCTATCGCGACAACTTTATAATGAAGCTCTTACGGGCTGAAATTGACTGACGTTTAAGAAACACATTTGGCAATATCTAGAAAATCTGATTAAAAACGACCCTCAATCAGTTTTGGATTAAGAATTTTTAATTAGCAGAGCTTGAGGGAAATCCATCTGATTGGGTGGCGTTTAGCATTTCCGACTCAGCTTTGTTTCGTATTGTTTCTGTGCACATGTAGACTGAGAAGTCATTCCCAGGAAAGGCTTAAACCACTCACTATCAATATTAGGGGCAGGAGATTTCCTCTGCCTACACCTTCCTCAAATATTTATGCCTTCGCATAGTTTGCGCGCGACTATGGATTTGCCATGGTCAAGTCCTCACCCTACTATAGCCGTGGCAACGGGAAAGCAGAGTCCGCAGTGAAAATTGCAAAGAACATTTTAAAGAAATCACGGGAAGAAGACCCTTATATTGCTTTGCTGGCATATCGCAACACACCTCAGCGAGGATCATGTTTATTCTCCGGCACAGAGATTGATGTCTAGAAATCTCCGGGATCTGATTCCCATGGCTATAAGCAAAACTCCGACCGCAACTAACAGTGTCTAGTGTAGTGACCCAGAACATTGCGGAAAGGAAACAAAGGGCCAAGGCCCACTATGACAAACGAGCATCAAAGCAGCCCAGTGAATTTACAATCGGCGAGAGAGTCTTCGTGAAGCCGAGCCCTAGGAATAGAAGCAAACCCTGGATATATGGTGCAAGTACTCAGCTTACATCGCGTCTAACGTTTAAAGCGACATCTTAACGCCTGCAACCATTATGTTTTATACGAACCTCGAAAACTTTTAAACACGTTCTCTTATGATACCTGCGAAAGCATTCAGTATAATTTCCGGTAAGATTTTTGCGGACAGTCTGGTGGATTTCTCTTACACTGTGTGCTGAGACTAAAACCTTTAACTTCGAGCAAAGCTCTGTCGCACGGCCCAAACAAACATGGCGAGCAACTGAACTTGTTGTATATGTCCGTGTTAAATCACACGAAAGGACTCTACAGCACACTTCACTCTGATTGGGCAGAAAAACACAAAGATTTTCTGGCACCAATCAGATGCCAGAACGACTGTGACCGTTCGGAACTAGTCGTGTAAGACAATGTCCCCAGGGGCTCTTCCGCCCTAACTTGAAATCGACTCTCAGCCCCTGGGTCTCCGAGGATGGTATAAAACATCCCTATTAATTCGTTTGAAATTTAGGTAGTTTGGTTTTATCAATTGAGTTGATAAGGTAATTTGGCCACCGTTAAGGGTTTAAAGCTGACAAATTAGATAGTGAAGCTTCACTGAAACACTTTATATTTCCGTAATGATAAATGTGATTTAAGAGGCTAAGTAAACAGTGAATGCAACGTTTTGTATACTGAATAAACGAGAAAAGTATAAGAATAGGGAAAGATTTAGAAGGTCGGCACGAATACTGGCAATTTCGTTTTTTTGGTTAACTTAGACTGGTATAGCTAGTGAGTTAAAGATTTAGTGCCTAAGCTGTCATAAGTAACAATAACTAATGAGTTTTGCTTATCCAGTGGCTAGAAAATGTTTGAAGTAAATTGGAAGCTTAATGCCAGTCAAGTCTGTCTCTTAGAAGGCAACTTTTTCAACCAGTCGCTCACTCTTACATAAATATTTGAGGAAGGTGCAGGCAGAGGAAATCTCCTGCTCCCAATATTAATAGTGAGTGGTTTAAGCCTTTCCTGGGAACGACTTCTCAGTCTACATGTGCACAGAAACACTACGAAACAAAGCTGAATCGGAAATGCTAAACGCCACCCAGTCAGATGGATTTCCCTCAAGCTCTGCTTATTAAAAAATCTTAATCCAAAAGTGATTCAGGTCGTTTTTTAATCAGGTTCTCCAGAAATTGCCAAATGTGTTTCTTAAACGTCAGTCAATTTCAGCCCGTAGGAGCTTCACTGAAAAGTTGTCGCGATAGCTAGAAACAGCTTTATCGCCTGTTCACTAATGTCATCAGATAATTCAGGACTTTTTTCCCTTATCCATCTCTCGATGAATGTTACGTGTTTCATAGGCTGATTAACTTTCGTTCGTTAGATTAAATTTGCATCATGATTGAAATAAAAACTGACATATATCTTAATTCATCTGGCATATATTTTGATTTGGCATCATGGGCTTAAAGACAAGTAATTATATCACTGCGAGTTCAAAGCCCACCATTTTAAGTTCGTCAGCAAAGACTTTCTTAAAGAATATGGATAACTTTGACATCTTCGGTGCGATATTTTTCTCATTGGCTTTGTGCTTATGTGTAAAAATAAACTAATCAGGGGTGGGAGGGGAAAAAAAGTGAAGATACAGGTTGAGCATAGCTTATTCACATTTTCATGATACAAACCGAAATTTGCATCAAGAAAATGTTCTTAACTATTTTATGTAGATTGTTAGACTTCAGTTTATATTATAATATTGATAATTCTTTAGAATATCTAGATATGGGTTGTCTCTTCATTCTTTTTCACACAAAAATCGGACGACTGCCTATGAGAAATGTATATTGGAAACTCCACGACTCGTTAAGTTGTCTTAATTTGATTGACATTATAAGAGATTTCGTTTGTCTATTACCAAACCAAACAACATGTATGCAGTACTTGTTATCGCCCATATATAGTCTTTTTCCACGTGTCTGCAATGCAGCGTTTTTGGTGTCCTTTTATTCGAATAAGCGAGGAGCTGTCAGTGGGAGTTAACCGAAGCCTTGTAAGAGAATCAAGTGAATAAACCGTGACTTAATAAGGAAGCGCGGTACAGCTTTTTCACGTTGTTGGCAATGTACTCTTGGAATCTGTTTCCTGAACCTCTCTATCCGAAGGCAAGGCCTGTTACGATTGTGCGAGACTCGGTCTGTATTTTTATTTTCTTGCTCCCTCGTCCTGGTTTAGTTAAGTGCTTCAAATTACGAAATATTGCGTGGGAGAAGTAGTCTAGTTTTATATAAATTATAAAACTATGGAACCCCATATCTGACAGGAGTTAATAAATTGATATTTTTAAACCTAAAACGATGAGCTCAAGAACGATAACACTGGCCATAAAAAACCGCGACGCTATAATTAGGCTGTTCTTTAAGCCCATGATGCAAAAGCACAATAGATGTCAAATGAATTAAAACCTAATATTCTTTTCATGCAAATATTGACGGTCGAAATCAATGAACTTCACATGCACGATCTCGATATTCATCTTGCAGAGGAAAGCGAAAAAGTCTCCTGAAGTTATAAGAGGAGAACTAAACAGGGGCTAGAGCTAGTTTTAGTTATCAAGACAACTTTAATCGAGCTTTAACCGGTTGAAACGATTTTGGACATGTAAAAGCACATTTGGCGCTCTCTGGAAATTTTGATTAAAAAGAGACCGCAATCATTTTGGATTAACACTTTTTTATGGGCGAACTTGAGAGAAACCATGCGATTGGATGGCGTTTAGTATTCCTACTCACTTTTGTCCGTATTGTTGTTGTACACATGTGGACTGA
Organism: Stylophora pistillata; assembly: GCF_964205215.1. Classification (NCBI taxonomy): domain Eukaryota; kingdom Metazoa; phylum Cnidaria; class Anthozoa; order Scleractinia; family Pocilloporidae; genus Stylophora; species Stylophora pistillata. Next base: position 5,350,718 of record NC_142526.1, on the reverse strand, counting down.
GAAGTAATTCTCACGATGTCCTTTTGTAGGGTTTGCTGAAACTAGCTATGGGGAAGTTTACCACGTCAAATTGGAAGTCCCGGCAATGCAAGTCGAGTCTGTCTCTTGGAACAACTTTTTCCACCAACGGCTCAATCTTGCATTAAAAACGGATGAAATTAAAGGCAGACAAAACTTGACGCCTTTAACAGTTAGCGGTTTAAGCATATCCTGGGAACGACTTTCAGTCCACATGTGCACAAGAACAATAAAAAGATTAGCTGTGAGTTTAAAGCTCACAATTTTAGCCTCGTCAGCAAAGACTTTCATAAAAAGTATCAATCAATTTGACACCGGTCTTGTGTTTTGTCTTCCGTAGTTTTATAATTTGCATTGTGGTAGTGCGCAAAACTCCTACTTCTTCCACGCAATATTTCGTAATTTAAGTCCACAAAACCAGGATGGGAAAGGAAGAAATTAAAAAAAAAAATTTTTCATCAAAAAACGTTCTTTACCCGTTTACGAGTTCAGTTTGTTATACGATTGATAACATTTTGGAATATTTAGGTACGACTTATCTTTATCATTCTTTATTATGAAAATCCACTCGACTACTTATGGAAAATATACTCTTGGAATCTATTTTCTGAATTTCTCTATTCGAAAATAAGCTCTTTTATGACTGTGCGAGGCTTCCAAAACTCTGATTTATCTTCGCTCTGATTGCCGTTCTGTTTGTTTTATTCCTTACTAAAATGCTTTGCTTTGTACGTTGCATTTAAAAGATAGCCACAACGATTTAATTTCTAAATTAATTCAGCTGGCTAAAAAATTCAAATCAACGATTATTTCAATACGAATCGAGCTCTGAAAATCAGTTACGAAGTCCTGATTTGTAGCTAGAAAATGTTTCTTTGTTTATAGTTGTATTTCGCTTTACATCCCACGAAATGTACAAATACAATCGATTGTCGAAACGTTGACACCTTAAAGAGACCACACGGGGCTTTAAGGAAAATGTTCCATTTGCACAAATAGATAATCAGTTATTCACTTTCCTCGCTGTTCATGTTCAATCCTTTTTCCTTTCAGGAAAAGCTTTGAGAGCTCCCATTGTCCAAGATTGACACCATCTCTTTCATAAAACCGTGTGATATCAAATGTTACAATAACGTTTTTGTTTGCATTATTAGGAATCATACCGTTTGAAGTGTATTAATCATTTTGTGAATAGGTTGTACTCAACATGTATTTTTACTTTCTTTCTCTCACAGCTGGGTTTAGTTCAGTGATTTAATTTACGAAATATTTCACGGAAGAATTAGCCGAGTTTAACACATTGCTGTGAGGCAAATGATAAAATTTCGGCAACTCAGATGAGACATGCGTCAATAAAGTGATATTTTTGAAAAAGACATTTGTTGCCGAGCCTAAAACGGCGAGCTTTTAACTCATGAACGGTGACAATGGGCAGAAAAAAGCCGCAAATGGTGAATACTTGTCTTAGACTCATGGCGACAAAGCATGACAGAAGTCAAATGAATTATTGCACATTGTTCTTTTCATGTTTTAGTTGACGGACGAAAAGTAGTGAACTTAACATGCACGAAATATTTATCTGGCAAAAGAAAACCCATAGTTGGAACATGAAAAGTAAACAGGCGATTGAGTTATTTCTAGTTGTCGCAACAAACTCAATCAAGTAGAAAATAGACATTTGTAGCTGTCTGGAAAATAGAATTAAAAAGTGACCAAAATGGGGAAATCCTAAGGGAATTCCGTCTGATTGGGTGGCGTTAAGCATTTCCGATTTGCCTTTGTTCTGTATTTGTTTCTGTGCACGTGTGGATGAGTCGTCATTAACTGAAGATGCTCACTACTAAAGGCATCAGACTTCCCTAGCCTCTACCTTCCCTAGTTTTCAAGCTAGGTTGAACGAGTCGTTGAAACAGTTGTTCCGAGAGACAGACTTGACTTGCATTCAGATTCCAATTCAACATGGCAAATGTCTCCATGACTAGTTTTACAAACGCTACAAACATGATCAATAGGGAAAGCGTCACAGAAGATGTCCCATCAGTGGCTGGTTCTATAATTATAATAATCATCAACAGCATCACATGTCCCTTCACAATTTTGCTCAACCTACTGGTGATAAAGGCTGTGAAAACGAAGAGTCGACTCCAAACCGATAGCAACATCTTGCTGGCCTGTTTAGCGGTGACTGACGTATTAACTGGTCTCATTGGCCAGCCGTTATTTATCCTGTGGAGAGTGCACTTGTTTTATGGTTTTAGTAACAGTGAAACGCTTGAAAATTACTTTTTCAAGTGTACAGTTGCATTAGTAACAGCTTCATACCTTCATCTGATGTTAGTTACTTTGGAGAGACTCGTAGCCATCAAGTTTTCGATGCAATACTCAAACATTGTGACCTATGGGAACATGAAGAGAGCTGTGTTTGCAGTTTGGATCATTTCGTTCATTATTGGGGTTTTAAGAATTATGGAAAAGATCATTGTAGTACATTTTGTTAAAGGTGTTCTCATTATTTCATGCGTTTTCTTTCTTGCTTTCTCTTACTTCGTCATGTATCGTGAAACACGTCGTCATCAACACAAAATAAAAACTCAACAAGTGCTCCAAGAAGAAGTGGAAAGATTTACCAAAGAGAACAAGGCGCTTAAGACAACTGTATTCGTAGTTAGTGCTGTTATTGTTTGCCTTCTTCCACTTTGTTTCTGTCTGATTGTTTCAGTTACAGGCCTTTATGATGCTTGCCCCATTAATGTGCCATCGATGCTAACATGTGCCATGCTAAACTCGCTCGTGAATCCACTGATTTACTGCTGGAGACAAAGAGAAATGAGAAAGGTCATTCTTGGAAGAAGAACCCGGGTCGAGCATTTAGAGATACAATGAAGGAGGGGAAGGTTAAGAAAAGAGTGAGCAACTTGATGACTATATCTCTAGATTTTGCTTTGGCCTTTTCTGCATCTACTGATGAACGAAAGTCGCTAGTTGTTGTTTTATACGATAATTAAAATTATGGTCACGAGAGGTAATTGAATGATCAACCTCATGCAAGTTACCAACAGCGTTGGAAACGTATGTTAGAAGCTGTGCGACACGTTAATTAGTCTTAGTTTGATTGACATTATAAGTGATTGTGCTTATCTATTACCTAACCAAACAACATGTATGCGGAACTTGTTATCGCCCATATATGGCCTTGTCCCACGTGCCTGTAAAGCAACGTTTTTAGTGTCCTGTTATTCGAATAAGCGAGGACCTGTGAGTGGGAGTCAACTAAAGCCTTGTAACAGCATCGTAAAATGAAGGGAATAAACCGTGACTTAATAAGGAAGCGTGATACAGGTTTTTGACGTTGTTGACAATATACTATTGAACTCTGTTTCCTGAATAATTTGGATATTTCAACAAAGTTGTAATGGTAAATTGGCCACCGTCACGATTACAAAAGCTGACGTTTCGAGCGTTAGCCCTTTCGTCGGAGCGAATAGAGGAATTGTGGGTTGTGTGTGCTTTGAAAGGCTGAAAATGGAGCTACGTTATTGGTGGGAACATGGCAACGAGAAAAACACCATGGCCAATTTACCATTTCAACTTTGTTGATATATCCAAATTATTTCGTTACTCCCACCGACGCAGCCCCAAACAGTTTCTTTCGAAACTATCAGCCTTTATTTAGATGAACAAAGACCTGTTAGAATGCAAGAGGAAAGCATAGGAACTCGTGGCATCAGAAAACCCACCGTGCAAAGAAAACGGTAACAAAAAGGGATATATAGTAGTAATGACAGAACTATGGGCCGAGAAAGGATACGAACATCTAGGATTCAAAAGCCAAAATCTACGGGATCAAGCCTCCAGGCTTGAAAAAATGAATGACAATATTACTGAGACCTGCGCTACTGATGCGACTAGTGGTGGAGTGGCTAATGATGATAATGTTGGAGAGCAGTCAGCCTCAAGCGGATTCCAGAGAAACTTATCTACGCCTCCTCAACAGGAAAGCGACGACTTTGAAAATCGCGACAACTCCAGTAAAAATGTTAATTTTTACCCGGCAAACTTCTTTACTTTGCATATTGCAACTAAGCCGCCGACGGAGAATAGCATCGCTGAAAATATACAACAACAACAAGAATCAGAATACGTGACTGATGAGGAAGCAGGGTTGGGGAGCAGGGTTGGTGTAGTGGTGAGAGCGCTCGCCTTCCAACAATGTGTCCCGGGTTCGATTCCCGGACCCGACGTCATATTTGGATTGAATTTGTTGGTTCTCTACTCTGCTCCGAGAGGTTTTACCCCGGGTACTCCGCTTTTCCCCTCTCCTCAAAAACCATCATTATTTGAATTTATTTAGTTTAAGTTTATTTGTTGCTCGGAGATATTAGCACTTGCGTGCTACCTTGAAATTCGAGGATAAATAAAGTTATTATTATTATTATTATTATTATTATTATTATTTATTTATTTTGTTCTCAGTGAGGCTCGTGCCGGCGCGCACGGACCAGGACATCTACCTGACTTCAGCGCTGTGGACAATCCATCCATGGGAGCGTAGAGGGGACGGAACAATAATAACAGTCGATTCGTCAACCATAATTAAAGGTTATGATGAAATCACACAATGGCGCGAAAACACCTTCCTTATCCCATATGGTAAAGTCGGGCGAGAGTTTAATTTATTGACCAACTAACACATCACATTACTGAATTGAGCAATGCATCACATGTGCAACACATAGCGCTTAAAGCTGCTATTGTTTTATTAGCAACGGCACTACAAAAGCCAAGCATGAAATAAAAAGCAAAAGACCATCAACCATGCCTGATACAACGCTTAGCGCTATGGAAAGAAGGGGAAATTGAAAGTCTACTGCGCGAAGGACGATCGATCCAAACGCGTATCCTTAAGACCAAGAGGGCAAAGCCTCCAAATAAAGCGAAGATATTTGCCAAGCTAGTCATGCAAGGGCAGATTAACTCTACTCTGAGATATCTAAGCAATGAAGACTGCAGCGGGGTGCTACCACTGACTCACGATGTCATGAGACAGCTCCATGAGAAACACCCTAAGGCGCAAGACGCAAAGCTTGGCTCGATACTCTTTGGACCGGTAGAGGAAGTACATGATTCGCTATACCAGCAGATTGATGGCGAAATAATACGCGAGGCGGCACTACGCACCAAAGGATCGGGCGGCCCTTCTGGCGTCGATGCAAATAGCTTCAAGCGCATTCTCACTTGCAAATCCTTCAAGAAATCAAGTGCGAACTTATGTGATGCCCTAACAACAATAACTAGGAAGTTATGCACAGAGTATATTGATCCGCGGACTATCGAACCAATATTAGCCAATAGGCTGATACCTTTGCACAAGGGCGAAGGCGCAGTGCACCCGATTGGTGTGGGTGAAGTTATTAGAAGGGTAATTGGAAAGTGCGTTATGAGGGTTACTAAGGAAGATGTTATCGACGCGAGTGGATCACCACAGGTGTGCGCAGGCCTTAGGGGCGGGAGCAAGGCTGCTGTCTATGCAATGCATTCTATATTCGAAGAGGAAGAAACAGACGCCACACTCCTAATTGATGCCTCAAATGCCTTCAACGCATTAAATAGAGCTGCTGCGCTTCACAATATAAAGGTTCTGTGTCCACCCATAACAACCTACGCAATCAATACATACCGGCAACCGATAAGACTATTTATAGCAGGAGGAGGCGAGCTTAAATCCGCCGAAGGCACTACACAAGGGGATCCCTTGGTGATGGCGATTTACGCCATCAGCCTTCAATCCCTGATTACACGCCTGGGTATCTCCAGTGACGCGAAACAATGCTGGTATGCCGATGACGCAAGTGGCTCCGGATCTTTAGAAGCGATAAAGCATGGGTGGGAAGAACTGACTGAAGCTGGGCCTAATTTGGGATACTATCCAAACGCTAAGAAATGTTGGCTTATTACTAAACCTGAAAAGGTGGAGCGCGCTCGAGTAATTTTCGAAGGAACTGCGATTAACATCTCTACGTAGGGTCAAAGGCACTTGGGGGCAGCCATGGGCTCCAGAGAATATCTGGAGAAATACGTTGGTAGCAAAGTGAATGGTAGGGTAAGCCAGGTCTTTAAGTTGGCAGGGTTTGCCTTGTCACAACCACAAGCGTGCTACGCAGCCTTTACATTTGGCCTGCGGCACCGATGGACATATTTTCTTAGAACACTCCCAGATATAGAAGATCTACTAGAATCTTTAGAACGTGACATTGCTGATGTCTTAATACCGTCAATAACGGACCATCATTGCACAACGCCGAGCAAACGGGACCTCTTGGCACTGTCAGGTAGACTGGGTGGGCTTGGAATTATAAATCCAAGACAGGATGTAAATCTACAGTACCAAGCGTCAATGAAGACTACAGCGCCACTAGTCGAGAAAATTGTTTCACAAGTCCATGAAATACCAGACGACGCCGTTGTTAGTTCTTTACAGCAAAGTGTGCGAAGAGAGAAAAACGAAGAGCTTCGAAAAAGACTGAATGACATCAAAAACTCTCTTACTCTGAAGACAGCGCGCTGTTGAACTTGCTTCTGAAAAAGGTGCATCTAACTGGCTGACAGTCATACTGATTGAGGAAATGGGATTTACTCTGAACAAGGGCGAGTTTCGAGATGCTATAAAGCTCAGATATGACTGGGAAATCGCCGACAAGCCATCTATCTGCGTATGTGGCGATGCCTTTAGTGTTGATCATGCCATAGTCTGCAGGCGTGGCGGCTTCATAATAAAGCGCCATAATGAGCTAAGAGATCTTGAGGCAGACATGCTTAGCGTGGTCTGCAATGATGTCGAGATTGAGCCCGTCCTCCAGGAGCTCATAGGAGTGTCGTTGCCAAGCGGAGCTAACAGAGCTCCTGACACTCGCCTAGACATCCATGCCAGAGGTTTTTGTGAAAGGCAAAGGTCAGCGTTCTTTGACGTACGGGTATGTTACCCCAATGCTGATTCCTATAGAGACCTTGACCTCAAGCAGATATACAAGCAGCACGAGAACGAGAAGAAGAGCTTGTATACGCAAAGAGTGATGGACGTGGAACAGGGAACATTTACACCATTAGTCTTTACAACAACAGGCGGAATGGGAGAAGAGTGCAAGAGGCTGGCAGAGCTAGTCGCAGCAAAGAAAGTGGAGGACTATGCCACCACTGTCTCTTGGATACGTTCTAAAGTTTCCTTTGCCATCCTTAGGTCGGCTCTGCTTTGTCTTAGAGGGTCAAGAACAGTTAAAAGAACAATTAAAAGTAATGTTTAAGAAGCGGACTTTGAATTAGATAGATACCTTGCCAAAATCTAGGTCCTGCAATTTTTATATCTTTTTCTCTCATGTGTAAAATATAGTTTCATGTTTCGTGCACGTTTCATAGTTTTATCGAGTGTATTGTAAATATGTTTGAATGTAAATTATGTAAATACTGAAACGCTCTTTTAGCTTTTCTAATCTGATAGGTGATTGTTATCATAAAGAATTATTTTGGTTTGAAAGCTTCAGTCATTCTTATTAAAAGAATTATTATAGCTGGATTTTGAGCATTGTTCACTGAATTTATAGATTGATTTCACATAGTATTTAGGCTTAGCTTTAGAAGCAAGTTGTGTAAAAATGTTAGATAATTGTGCGGGTTTTTAATAAAGATCATTTATCATCACTGAATATCTATTTGTACAAATCGAACATTTCCCTTAAGGCTGTTGGGTCTCTTCTAGGTGTCAATGTTTTGACAATCGAGTGTATTTGCACATTTCCTGGGATGTAAAGCCAGATACAACTATGAACAATGAAACCTTTTCTAACTACAAATCAGGACTTCGTACCTGATTTTCAGGACAATTCGTATTCAAATAATCGTAGAGTTGAAATTTTTAGCCAACTCAATTAATTTAGAAATTAAATCGTCGTGGCCATCTTTTAAGAACGAGTCTGTAAGAATCAAACATCCTGGGAAATGAAAATTTTCAACCCCCTTCAAATTCTGCATGCAGTTAGGCACTCATGAGGGATGCAAACAATTTTCATTTCCCAAGATGTTTGATTCTTACAGACTCGTTAAATAAATAAATAAATAAATAAATAGTCTTTAGATAAAATACATATCAAGTGTTACATATAAAGTGTAATGGGCTAAAATATGTATTAATTACTTACAGCTAAGTTATGCTTGAAACGAAGTCTATTAATAAAAGAATTTTTAAAACGCTCAGTATTGCAAAGTGGATATATTGGCTCAACTTGCCTAAGCCTACGGGTAGCAGAGTTAATCCTGGGAAGGGAGTGGTGCAATGGATGAGGTTCCCACGCGCTTAATTTTTTGAAGATACCTATATCAGACTTATCTAAGTAATTGATAATAGAAACCGGAGAAGACGTGAACCTACAATTTTCCTGAAATGTAACCCTCAAACTACATAGATGTGAATGTTGGGGGATATTCTGTACTATGTCTAATACATTCTTGTAGCCCTTCTTTCGGAAAACCAGTTCTTTACATTTAGAGAAATTACACTTCATGGAATTATCGATACACCATTCTGTAAAGTTATTAACTACACGAGCAGCAATATTACTATCACTATCACCCTTCCAAACTGGAATGATTAGAGTGGAGTCATCTGCATACTTGAACAACAAGGAGTCAGAGTCCCGATCTGTCCGCAGATCATTCATGAATATATTAAATAAATAGGGGCCACTGACGCTTCCTTGTGTAGTGCCTTTGTTCACGCAAATCCAATCACAAGCAATGCCATTGCAGACAACCCGTTGTCTCCTATCAGTAAGAAGGCTTAAATACCAATCGTTCTTAAATTCAACCTACAAAGCAACGCATGATAGTAAGGAATAAAACAAACAGAACGGCAATCAGAGCAAAGATGAATCACAGTTCTGGAAGTCTTGCACAGTCATGACAGAACTTGTCTTCGGATAGAGAAATTCAGAAAATAGATTCAAAGAGTATATTTCCCATAAGTAGTCGACTGGATTTTCATGATAAAGAATGAATATAACTCGTATCGAGATATTCCAAAACGTTATCAATCGTAAAACAAACTGAACGGGTAAACGGGTAAAGAATGTTTCTTGAGGCAAACTTCGTTTGCGAGCTTAAGCTTACAATTTCAAAAATGGGAATGAGTTTAATTTCTGGGAAGCTGTGCTCTACCTTTTTTCCTCCCAACACGAGACCAAGGTCAAATTAATTGATATTTTTTATGAACGTCTTTGCTGACGAGGCTAAAATTGTGAGCTTTAAACTCATGGTTAATTCTTTATTGTTCTTGTGTACAGTGCTGTGCAAAAGTAATGCAAACGATTATCGTCGTTTATCACGCTTTGCTCTTCCGATTCATCGCCAATATATCGGCGATCTATTGTTCATTTTCTGGCAATTTAAGAACGATAAATCGACGAGATTCGGAGCTTTTCTGCGATATCTCGCTCCGACGATAAATCGTTCCAACGATAGATCATTCCGGTGATATATCGCTAAAACGATATATCGTAGAGCGCGCGGAACATCATCACGATATATCGCTTCAGTGAAATATCGTTCAATCAATTTATCGCTGAATCAGGAATGACTCATTGCGATATATCGTTGTAGCGATATATCGCCTCAGCGAGTTTTCTTATGGCGAGAAATTAAATGCTTGTTTACTATATCTCGTTCAAGCGAAATAATTAAATGTTATTTCAGATTCCTCCCCCCATTATGTTTTGGTATATGTAAGTTGTTAATGTTATTTTAGTGCGCCAGTAAACTAACATTCAGTGACAGCCTATTTATAAGAAGTTCGGTGCAGCATTGTGAAAGGAGGCAGGCCACAAGTGAAATATTTAGATTTAATATTAAAAAAAAAAGTTACTTTATAAAACAAATGATTTTATTAAAGTATTGTTCATTACGCCTTAGGATGAAATTGGTAAATCGAGATCATTTTAATTTGGGCGCATTTCTTTTTCATAAGCGCAAATGCTGGCAGCGTTTTTCCGATGCTAACTTTGCACGTATCCCATATGCAGTTCATTTCGTCAGTGTATGCTGCGGCACTGGTAGAAGAAGGGATCTGGAGAATGATGACAATATTGAAATCGTAATGGTGGAAATTTGTCAAACCTCGAAGGATAACGTTTTATTTGGAGTGTGCTACAGATCCCCTAGTGCTGATGTGGAATATTCGCTCAAATTACGTCAACGTTTGGAGAGAATTAAAACGACTAGATTTGCTACCTGCTACCTTGTGGGCGACTTTAACTTCCCATGCATAGACTGGCATAGCTTAACTGCTACCTCAAGCGATAAATGTTCTGCTCATTTTTGTGATATGCTTAATGATCATTTTTTGGTTCAATGTAATTTAAATCCAACAAGAATGCCAAATGAAGCTGATGGCAAAATACTTGATTTAATCCTGACTAAAACTCCTGATACGGTCAGTAATGTTGAAGTACTGACTGATCCTTTTAATTCTGATCATTTTCCTGTTAGTTTCAATATCAAACTCCTATCTGGTCGTCCTCGTAAGTCTGTCTCAAGGACAAACTACAACTTTAAAAGGGCAAACTTTAGAAAGAAATTCTTAAGCACTCTAAACAACAAACGTGTCTACTTTGAACTGAATGAATTATTGAAGTACATCCCATGGAATTGTGACTTTTTGGAAGAGGATGTGGATACTTGTACTGAAAGAGTCAACGACATATTACTAGCTGCAGCAGATATGTGCATTCCAACCTTTACTGTGAAAAAGAAAATTAATCCCCCATGGATCACCAGTGATATTCTCAAGAAGGTCAACAAGAGAAAAGGTTATGGAGAAAACTAAAGGTTCGTCCATCAGAAGCCCTTAGCCCAAAGTTTAAGGAGTTAAGAAGATCTGTCAAACAGTTACTAAGATCTGAATACAAACGACATCTGCAGCATCTGTCCAGTCAACTTAAGATAAACCCGAAACGATTTTGGAGCTACCACTCAATCAAGTCAAAATCAAAACGGCTTCCAGATGTAAACACTTACAACAGATCTGCGACAAAACCTCAAGAGTAAGCTCACTTATTTATTTAATATTCACTTTCACTCAGTTTTTTTGTAAACAGAGTACTGGGATACCAGCCCCAATACAAACTAACTTACAAGATCCAAGTACTGATGTCATTACCAACTATGTGGCTTGTGACGCTAAAGAAGTTCGAGAACTTCTCAAAGGTCTTAATGCTAATAAGTCTTGTGGGATTGACAATATACCTGCTCGTTTACTTAAAGAGACTGCTGATACATCTGCAGTTCCTGTGAGTATGCTTTTCAATTTATCATTCAGACAGGGCTGTCTACCTTAATTATGGAATCAGCTAATGTCACACCTATTCATAAGGATGGTGATCGTGAGCCTGTAGAAAATTATAGAGGCATTTCGCTTCTATCCATCACTGGGAAAAGCCAGGAAAGAATTGTGTATAATGTTATTTACAATCAAGTTATCAGTTTTGTGCACGATTCCCATCACGGATTCCTCACTGGTCGTAGCTGCACTACTCAACTACTCTTGGTACATCATGATTGGTTCAAGGTTTTGGATAAGAGTGGCTAAGTCGATGTAGTGTTTATAGGCTTTTCAAAGGCCTTTGACCTTGTCTGTCATGACATTCTTTTAGCTAAGCTTTACAAATATGGTGTCCACAGGGACTTGCTCAACTGGTGTAGGCATTATTTGACAGAACGTCAGCAGCGTGTAGTGGTCAAAGGAGAGGCTCCCGATTGGTTAACGGTAACCTCTGGTGTCCCTCGGGTTTCTTTGTTGGGACCATTATTCTTCACAATATACAGCAATGATTTACCAGGGGTAATTAGTAAGAACAGCTCAATTGCATTATATGCTGATGATAGCAAAATGTATAGGGTTATTAATACTCAAGAAGATCTGTCCTCTTTTCAAAGTGCCATAGATAAAATATCAGATTGGTGTGAGATGAACAAGATGACAATTGATACTAAGAAATGTAAGATCATGCGGATAACAAGGAAAAAGGCACCCTTAGTTGGGGAGTATAACATTGAGGGTCAACCTTTGGAATGTTTTAATGTTTATAAAGATTTAGGATTGTTTACTGCTGGTGGTCTCTCATTGAACCAGCATATAGATAGAATAACTGCTAAGGCCAATAGGGTTTTAGGGTTGGTAAAAAGGACTTGTAGGGGCTTAAATGATGTTGAAACCATGAGAACACTTTATTGTAGTCTTGTGAGATCCTTATTGGAACATTCATGTGAAACTTGGAACCCCTATAGTAAACGTAACATTGACAAATTGGAGGCTGTTCAGCGAAGAGCTACCAGATGGATCACCAAGTCTGATGATGATTATGGTACTAGACTATCTAAATTGAAATTGTTGCTATTATCTGATAGGAGGTTCATTAGGGATGTTACGTTTTGTTCAATGTAATTAATGGCCATTATGACATAGACATTTGCAATAACCTCATATTTTGTAAGGACAGAAGCATGGCTTATAATTTGAGGGAAAATGACACATGGGACCTTGCACCAAATTTTAGCAGAACTAACCGTCTCAAAAATAGTTTTTTTAACCGTATCGTTGGTGAATGGAATAGCTTACCTAATCACATTAGAGAATCAGATAGTATTGAAACTTTTAAAGAGAATGTTTTAAGTTTTATTAAGGATAAGGATAATTAGGGCATCTATTTTTATATTTCTATATAGTTTTGCTATAAATTTTTTTTAATTAGAGGGGGTATCCCTTGTATGGTGCGTCAGCGCTTTTGGTTGTCTCCTTCTCCACAATTTTTCCTTTTATAGCTTTCATTAACCTTAATTGTAATTAATACTAATTGTTTGTGTATTCTTGTGGAGTGAATTTGTAATAAATAAATAAATAATAATAATAATAACTGTCCGCTTACATTTCGGTCTTTGTTGCCGCTGCTGCTGCTATTGTTGCTGATGATGTGTTGTTCTTTTCCTCTCCTTTGTTGTTGCTGTTGTTTGTTTGTTTGTATGTGTGTCTGTTTTTCTCTTATTTACCTTGTCCTGTATAGATTTCTTGCTGGTCCAGTATATCTCTAACATACCTTAAATTATATACTTGTAATTCTCTCTTGCACATCAATCCTAGCTCAGTGCCATTTCTTTGTTTATCTAAAAGTAGGTGGTGGCCAACTAGAAAGCCTTCGCTACTTTGACCACCACACACATTTTATAATCTGTACTTTATTTTTATATTATTTTGTAATCATTTTTTGCAATTATACTTTCCTATCTATGTTAATTTTATGCAAATAGTGAGAAATAAATGAACCTTGAACCTTGCACAGTACTGTTCATGTGGTGTGAAAAGTCGTTCCCAGGATATGCTTAAACCACTAATTGCTAAAGGTATCAAGTTTCCTCTACCTTTACCTTCATCTGTTTCGATGAAGATTGAGTTTTTAATCAAGATTGAGCCGCTGTTGGAAAAAGTTGTTCCGAGACACATACTCGACTTGCATTGCCGGGACTTCCAATTCGACGTGGTAAACTTCTCCATGCCTTGTTTCACAAACGCTACCAAAGGACCCCCTGGGAATTACTCCTCAGTCTACCTGAGTACAGCAACAATACGAACAAAAGTGAGTTAGAAATGCTAAACGCCACCCAATGAGATGGATTGTTCTAAAGTTCTGCCCATAAAAAGTTTTAACCCAAAAATGATTGAGGTGTCTTTCTAATTAGTCCTACTCTGGAATCTTAAGTTGCCATAAGTCGCCTTTAGTTGCCTTAAGTTTCCTTAAGTCACTATTGATTACACATTGGCTTCCATATACATAGAAACTCTATGTGAAAATAGTTATGCACCTGTCTAGCCTATTTGCTGGCACGGGTAATTCCTACATGTAAACAATACTGAGTAGGAATATGATAATGTATACTCTTCCATTTTCTTCCTAAAACAGCTATCTGTTTCAACAAAATTTCTGTCTTGTATTTCATGATGAAAAGGTTGATAAAAGGTTTGACACTTTGTAATATCATCAGGATATTATAAATATTGAATCACATAAAACCTACAGTACCAGATCATCAAGATAAAACGATAGAAAGGTGTTCTGGAGAAAAAGCTCAATTCTTGCCAATCACTTATACCTTGAGCAGTATAAATAACATTATTAAAGGTCAACTAAACTTAACTGAAGCTAAATTAAATTTTATGCACTTAACTTACCCAGAGTAAAAGAATGACAAAAGTGAGCCATTTCTCCAGCATAAACCCATTAATCTGTACTAGCTACTTCCCACGTTATTCGACCAAATGAAAACATTTGAACTTTCTAGCTCGACAAACCTACTAAAGGTGTAAATATTTATCTATCTTGAGACTTTGATAGTCTTTTTGTACATTTTATATTCGTCAGTTTGACGATAAACATACATTAACCACTTTTTAAGCCAAGAAAAGCCTTTTACGGCAAACATGGCCGCCAGAAATATTTGATCACGTGACTTAAGTTTTGTCGGGGGACCAAAGTGCACGTGGGAACAACACGCACGCGAGCTTGCTGAAAAGTGTACAGAGAAATAGTTAATTTATCTGTGCAAAAAAAAATCATCAAAAAGCTTTCAAAAAAATTAACTCTGAAAGTTTAACTGGGCGACCGCTTTAATAAAATGGACGTACTTGGTGATAGTGTTGCCCCACTCCTAACTTCGAAGCATGGAAACTAGTTAGCGGCGCAAAGATTTCTGGGAGAGTTAAAATGGCGGAGACTTTAGAGCCAGCTTCCAGCTTGGAGAAGCTCGTCGTGACTCGTTAGTTTCTGGACAGTTGTCAGGTAACGATGAATGATTTTAAACCTGTAATACTGCAACCAGGCTAGAATTAAAACTTGAATGCTTGGAAGGTCCTGCTGATCCGATCAACAGTGGAGAAAGACCTTAGCATATCGTTTTCACTATGGTATATTGGAGTGTTTTGTCTAACTGAAGCAGGAGAACAACAAATTGGTTGGTCCCTGAAAAGGACCGACCAGTTTTCGATGCTGTTGGAAAGGCATGCGAATTGCCAAACTTTCATACCAAAATTGACCGTGCAAGTGGCAAAAATATGGGAGACAAGTTTACCAAGAAAACAATCTTTTATAATTTCTGAGGCTTTGTGAAATAATTAAATAACCAAGCTATTTTTAATTAATTATGTGGAAAATTAAATGATAGTTTTTTATGTAAATCATGTCTCTTTCCTTAAATTAAAAATGTGTGTCTTTATGTGTATATTTTTGATAGCTTTGTTTTTTGTTGGGCAGATATATAACCCATGATGTTTTCCTGGCTATTTATTCACTAGCTTTGGCTGTGTAATTTAACAATAACTGTAGTTGTGGTAATTCTGCCTAAAAATTTTAAGCTCAATTGGTTTCCTGGCTATTTGTTCACTAGCTTTTACTGTATAATTTAACAATAGCTGTTGTGGTAATTCTGTCTAAATAAATTTTAGCTAAATTGGTTTGAAATCTGGATATTTTAGTCTATGGTGCCTTAAGTTGCCCTAATTTGCCTTAAGTCGCCTTAAGTCGTCTTAACCCGCCTTAAGTCGGCCAAAGTCGCCCAAAGTTACGGCGACTTAAGGCCCCAGAGTAGGCCTTTAATTAATAGTTTTAACGATATCAGTTTCTTGACTCCTCTCGGATATGGGATTCAGTAGTATTATAAATTGTGTTTTGGTAAAGTGTCAAACTCAGCAACGTCTTTCTCGTGATATTTCGTAATTTGAAGCAGAACTAAACCAGGACGAGAGAGCAAGAAAATAAAAATACATATTGTGTCTCGCAAAATCATTATAGGCCTTACCTTCGGATAGAGAGGTTCATGAAACAGATTCCAAGAATATATCGTCAAAAACATGAAAAAGCTGTACCACTCTTCTTTATTAAGTCACGGTTTATTCACTTGATTTTACGATTCTTTTACAATGTTTCGGCTAACTCCCACTCATGGGTCCTCGCTTATTCGAATAAAAAAGGACACTAAAATCGTTGCATTACAGGCACGTGGAACAAGGCCATATATGGGAGAAAACAAAAGCCGCATACATGTTGTTTGGTTAGGTAATAGATAAAAAAAATCCCTTATAATGTCAATCAAATTAAGACTAATTAACGTGTCGTACAGTTTCTAACATACGTTTCCAACGGTGTTGGTAACTTGTATGAGGTTCATTATCCAATTACCTCTCGTGACCATAATTTTAACTGTCGTATGAAACAGCAACTAGCGAGTTTCGTTCATCAATGAATACAGAAAAGACCAACGCAAAATCTAGAAATATTGTTATCAAGCTGCTTACTCTTTTATTTACATTCCCCTCCTTCATTGTATCTCTAAATGCTCCACCTGGGATCCTCCTCCAAGAATGACCTTTCTCATTTCTTTTTGTCTCCAGCAGTAAATCAGTGGATTCACGAGCGAGTTTAGCATGGCACATGTTAGCATCGATGGCACATTGATGGGGCAAGTATCATAAAGGCCTGTAACTGAAACAATCAGACAGAAACAAGCTGGAAGAAGGCAAACGATAACAGCACCAACTACATATACAGCTGTCTTAAGCGCCTTGTTCTCTTTGGTAAATCTTTCCACTTCTTCTTGGGGCAGTTGTTGAGTTTTTATTTTGTGTTGATGACGACGTGTTTCACGATACATGACGAAGTAAGAGAAAGCAAGAAAGAGAACGCATGAAATAATGAGAAAACCTATAATAAAACGTACTACAATGATCTTTTCCATAATTCTTAAAACCCCAATAATGAGCGAAATGATCCAAACTGCGAACACGGCTATCTTCATGTTCTCATAGGTCACAATGTTTGAGTGTTGCATCGAAAACTTGATTGCTACGAGTCTCTCCAAAGTAACTAACATCAGATGAAGGTATGAAGCTGTTACTACTGCAACTGTACACTTGAAAAAGTAATTTTCAAACGTTTCACTGTTACCAAGACCATACAAAAAGTGCACTCTCCACAGGATAAATAAAGGCTGGCAAATGAGACCTGTTAATGCGTCAGTCACCGCTAAACAGGCCAGCAAGATGTTGCTGCTGGTTCGGAGTCGACTCGTCGTTTTCACAGCCTTTATCACCAGTAAGTTGAGCAAAACTGTGAAGGGACATGTGATGGTGTTGATGATTATTATAATTATAGAACCAGCCACTGATGGGACATCTTCTGTGTCGCTTTCCCTATGGATCATGTTTGTAGCGTTTCTAAAACTAGTCATGGAGATATTTACCATGATGAATTGGAACCTGAATGCAAGTCAAGTCTGTCTCTCGGAAAACCCGTTTTAACGACTCGTTCAACCTAGCTTGAAAACTAGGGAAAATAGAGGCTGAGGAAGTCTGATGCCTTTAATAGTGAGAATCTTCAGGTAATGACAACTCATCCACACGTGCACAATAACAAATAAAGAACAAAGGCGAATCGGAAATGCTTAAAGCCCTCCAATCAGACGGAATTCCCTTAAGCTTTGCCCATTGTGGTCACTTTTTAATTACATTTTCCAGACAGCTACAAATGTGTATTTTTCCGCTTGATTGAGGTTGTTGCGACAACTAGAAATAGCTTTATCGCCCGTTTACTTCTCATGTTATAACCATAGGTTAACTTTTGCCAGATAAATATTTCGTGCATGTTAAGCTCACTACTTTTCCTCCGTCAAATAACAAAACATGAAAAGAAAAATATGGATTATTCGTTTGACATCTATCCTGCTTTGCCGGCACGGGTTCAAGACAAGTATTCACCCTTTGCACTTTTTCTGCCCATTGTCACCGTTCATGAGTTTAAAGTTCGCCGATTCAGGCTCGGCAACAAATGTTTTTTTTAAATTAAATCCCTTAACTAAACCCAGATGTGAGGGAAAGAAAGTAAAAATACATATTGAGTACAACTTATTCACAAAATGATTAATACATTTCAAACGGTATGATTCCTAATAATGCAAACAAAAAGTCTCGCACAGTCATAACAGAACTTATCTTCGGATAGAGAAATTCAGAAAATAGATTCTAAGAGTATATTTCCCATAAGTAGTCGACTGGATTTTCATGATAAAGAATGAAGATAACTCGTATCTAGATATTCCAAAATGTTATCAATCGTAAAACAAACTGAACTCGTAAACGGGTAAAGAACGTTTTTTTATGTAAATTTGTTTTTTAATTTTCTTCCTTTCCCATCCTGGTTTCGTGGACTTAAATTACGAAATATTGCATGGAAGAAGGAGGAGTTTTGCACACTACCACAACGCAAATTATAAAATTGTCAAATTATCAAAGTGTCAAATTGATATGAAAGTCCTTGCTGACGAGGCTAAAATTCTGAGCTTTAAACTCACAGCTAATCTTTTTATTGTTCTTGTGCACATGTGGACTGAAAAGTCGTTCCCAGGATATGCTTAAACCGCTAACTGTTAAAGGCATCAAGTTTCGTCTGCCTTCAACTTCATCTGTTTTTAGTGTAAGATTGAGCCGTTGGTGGAAAAAGTTGTTTCGAGAGACAGACTCGACTTCCATTGCCCGGACTTCCAATTTGACGTGGTAAACTTCTCCCTAGCTAGTTTTACAAACGCTACAAACGAACCTCGTGGGAATTACTAACTCAGCCACACGTGTACAACAACAATACAAGAAAAAGTGAATGGGATTTGCTAAATGCCAGATGGATTTCTCTCAAGTTCGCCCATAAAAAAATTTTAATCCAAAATGATTGCAGTCTCTTCTTGATCAAATTTTCCAGAGAGCGCCAAATGTGCTTTTACATGTCCAAAACCATTTCATCCGGTTGAAGCTTGATTAAAGTTGCCTTGATAACTGCATGAAAAGAATATTAGGTTTTAATTCCTTTGACATCTATTGTGCTTTGGCGCTATGGGCTTAAAGAACAGTATAGCGTCGCGGTTTTTTATGGCCAGCGTTATCGTTCTTGAGCTCATTGTTTTAGGTTTGAAAATATCAATTTATTAACTCCTGTCAGATGTGGGGTTCCATAATTATATTATTTATGTTTTGGTAATGTGTAAAACTCGACTACTTCTTCTACGCAATATTTAGTAATTTGAAGCACTGAACTAAACCAGGACGAGGGAGCAAGAAAATAAAAATACAGATCGAGTCTCGCACAATTATAACAGGTCTTGCCTTCGGATAGAGAGGTTCAGGAGACAGATTCCGAGAGTATATTGCCAACAACTTGAAAAAGCTGTACCACGCTTCCTTATTAAGTCACGGTTTATTTACTTGATTGAACGATTCTGTTACAAGGCTTCGGTTAACTCCCACGCCCACGAAGCTCTTGCGCAAATAGTCTAGATTTCGTAACAGACCTAAAGGAAGTTATTTCACGGACAAGTCTTGAGCTTTCCTACGTGCTCTCCTCAGAAGTTGTTATTACTTGTCATTTCATGGCTCTCTGTAGCATTATGTAGCACTTGTTGGCAAGGCGACCCCTTGCGGGAAATCTCCTGAATATCCTGGTCAGCTGGAATGCGTTACACTCGAGATTGCACGAAAGATGTAACTGGAAATTTATCGACTCTTGGACTGAGTGCAGATGAAGGTTCTAGAACTGAAATGAAGCTGCTATTGGCCAGAGCCGGTAAATATTTCTCCACAGATTTTTGTGTTTCTAGTTAACTTTATTGTGCTTATGAATGGGTCCTGCAACAGATTTAAGTCGTGTTATATTTTTACAGGTGTTTTCTCAATCGAGCAAAGACATCTTAAAGGCTGATAGTTTCTAAAGAAACTGTTTGGGGCTGCGTAGGTGGGGGTAACGAAATAATTTGAGTATATCAACAAAGTTGAAATGCTAAATTGGCCACCGTTACGATTATAAAAGCGTACGTTTCAAGCGTTAGCCCTTCGTCGGAGCGAATAGGGGAATTGTGGGTTGTGTGTGCTTTTAAAGGCAGAAAAAGGAGCTACGTGATTGGTGGGAACATGGCAACGAGAAAAACACGAATAAATTAGTGGAATGAAAAGCGTTCGTTGATACCTGTGGGATTTAGACTGCCGGTTTGAAAGATGAGCTTTTGTTCAAAAGTTTTCCGGCTTTCCGTGCTACCTAAGTGTTAGGAAAGACCGCAGATTGCCATGCGTTGCTTAGAATGGTTCGGTAAATTAAAATGTCTAGCGACTGGTTTCGATGTGTCCTTGTCATTCCTCTCCACGTCGCAAATGTGTTCTCGGAATCGGTCACCTAGTCTTCTGCCTGTTTCGCCGATGTAAATCTTTTAGCAATAAGTGCAAGTTATGTAATAGATTACATTGGCGGAGGTGCACGTGAAGTGATCGGTGATCTTAATGGATCGTTTGGGTCCCGATATTTTCTCAGTGTTGTGAATGAAAGTACACGTTTTGCATCGTGCACGAGCGCATTTAAAAGTGCCTGGTTGGTCATTAGTCTGAAAAGAACTTCTGACCATAAAATGGCCTATGTTTTTGTCGCGAATGAAATGAGCGGAGGCTGCGAAAAGATAGTGCTTGTCCCTGGATCGTTTTGAAGTAATTTAAAGTTTTTAAGAATGATGGATTTAACTGAGTGGCTATGAAGGTGAAACGTGAGAGTAAATGGAATGCGGTCGGAATCTTCCTTTTGTGACGTTTGTAGTGCTGAATGTCGATCAATAAGTTGGGCGCGGTGGTAACCCGCTTGAACGACAGAATCAGGGTAACCACGTTTATCGAAAAACTGGCACATTGACTCTGACCTGTGGCGGAAATCAGAGTCATCACTACATGAACGACGAAGTCTTAGAAACTGAGAAAAAGGAATGGAATTCTTAACGTGAGATGAATGCGAAGACGAATACAACAAATAATTATGCGAGTCTGTAGGTTTGTAATACACACTAGTGCATAAACCGTTGCCTTCAATTGGGGTATCAACGGACACTTTTCATTCCACTAATTTATTCGTGTTTACTCGTTGCTATGTTCCCACCAATCACGTAGCTCCTTTTTCTGCCTCTAAAAGCACACACAACCCACAATTTCCCTATTCGCACCGACGAAGGGCTAACGCTCGAAACGTCAGCTTTTATAATCGCAACGGTGGCCAATTTACCATTTCAACTTTGTTGATATATTCAAAAGACATCTTAACCTGACTATTTCCCCACGCCATAGAGCAGACTGTGGCATCCGTTGGAGGTCTAACAAAACCCTTTGTGCAATTCCCAAGGATCTAGCGGCACATAAGTCCTCAAGTGCCAAAGGAAGCAACCGTGTGGACAGCCGAAAATTGATGTATATTTTTTGAAACACCAACACCTTAGTTGCAGTTGCGTCGCGTAAGTTAAAAAGCTTCTGTTGATGAATGATCTCATGAAATTTCTTTTTCTCACATTTATTTGTAACATCATAAACAAACAAAGAAAAAAACATCTGAAGTTCATTTATTTGTTTAAGCAGGTTGATTAATTGGCAGCTGTAATAGCTGATGTGGACCTGCTGTCCTAACCCACCCATCCCACCCCAGGGGAGGACATCCATCACACAGTAATCTCGTGTGTGGGAAATTAACGTCTCCTGCCACAACCCTGCAGGAGACGGGACCTCCATTTATTCGTCCCTATCCGAGAAGACTAGAATATCTAACCATTTCTTGATGTTACAGAAAGGTAGAAAATTCTTCTCAATTATTTTAAGACCTTGAGTGTTGGTCCGGCCGGGGCTCGAACCCTCGACCTCCCGCACTACAGTCCAGCGCCCTATCCATTGAGCTAACCGGGAGGTTAGCTCAATGGATAGAGCTCAATCTAGCAAATTTTATATCAGTGAGGAAGCTTAGCAACTTATTTTGTCAAGGTTTTTTTCTCGTCGAGTGCCTGATAATCCATGGAATGATGACTGATTGATTAATTTATACCTCGAAATAATAATTGATATCTGCTGTTTAATTTTGCTTTTTCTTAAAGTAATTTGTAGGCGATGCGACGAGTTCATCAGCGGGCAGATTGTAGCTAAAAAGACGCTAACAGAGGGCGCTGGAGCAAGTATTGTGTCTGCCCCCAGAGAGCCTCGGGTAATGGTGCAGATACCTGAACCACAGACAATAGTAAGCTTCAAATATAGATTGATGACCTCGTAGATGGTTTACATACAATAACTAAAAAGGAAAAGATTTATTTTTATAAGAGCTTGGAAATCGAAAAAAAAAGCTGAGGAAGAAAACACACACGAAAAAGCCATTCAAATAAAACAATTGTTAATCTAGGCACAAGGGAGGGGGTGCTATGCCGCACTTTGGAAGTCGAATTCCTGCGCCACCTTTGTTTGTTTCCCGTATGTCCTACAACAGTACCCGAGTGATGCTGCTGAGATTTTTTACTACCCAAAACTGATTCCTTATGGAGATATTTAAAGAAATCAGTTTTAGAGACTTGATACTTACAGGGAAAACTTTTGCGTAGGCTCATGAGATGGAAACAGACCGTCCGGGAGTGGAATTAAGTGCTGGCAGTGAGTTATCTTTTGATGGTCTAGAGACGGACTGGATGTTTCTGGAAATATCATCCCACGGGTGGAAGGATGACGAGACCTTTGTCAGTCGCGATACTGTAAGCCTTGTCTCTTCAACGAGTGAAGAAGGCACGACCTCAAAGCCAAATTCTCTTCTAAAGTTGAACGAGTATCTAGTGTCAAAAAGCATTGAGCCAGTCACTTAACCTTGGGTTGAGCGGGGAAAAGACCAGTGACAGCACTAAACTTCGGTATGCTAAACGAACCGCAGAGATTTTTTCTTCCGTGCCCCACGACCTAACACGCAACTATGCAGGCTCTCTTTGGTAAGCAGTCGTCTCTTATCCTGCCATGAATGAAGGACTCGGGCTGGACGAACTCTCCGAGACTTCTAAGAACTACCTTCAGGTCCTAGCAGAGGCATATGACAAAGCTCAGGGGTGGGACACAAGACGGCAAATTCTTTCGATGATGTGTGGTGTTTCTAATTATAGTGATATCTCGAGATTCATATCTGGCTTAAGTAGATATCGTTTTACTATAGCTAACCTGCATCGACTTCAGCACGGGAGTGGCGCATCAGTGACCCCTCAGCCTTCATCAAGGATAAGAGTCGACCCAAAACAACTGGATCACTTTTTATCCTATATAACAAGCCCCCATTTGGTGCAAGATCTGCCATTTGGACAAACAACACTGAAGCTCTCCTCTGGACAACTGGCCATGGTTGAAGTGCTGAGTGTTATTCGCACCATGATACCGCAAAGGATAGTGCGTCAGTATACCCAGTATTACAACGAGACTGGATTTAAGTCGTTCAGCGGGCGGACGATGCTGCGTGTTCTGAATGAATGCAAGGTCACAACCAGAAAGTCTCTTCAAGGCCTTGACTATTTCGCAGCAGAAGGGGCGCGGGCGTTCGATGAACTAGAAGGCTTGGTTCTTCAACTGGGGGAGCTTGGTCTTGGAAAGGAGTGGCAAGTGCGATACGTGAAATCCTTAAAGGAGGCCAAATTCTACCTAAAGGGCGATTTCAGGGTAAGCAATCCAAGGTTTCAAGATACCCAAAGATTGGATTACATACAATGAATATATGAAGTCCATATATTTTGAACTGCGGTATTAAATACGTATCAGGTCAGTGGTTCGAATCCTTTACAGGCCTGATTTTTTTCAGGTCTGATTTTCGCTATTGCATAAATAGCGCTATCTACTGCGAAGGATCGTGCATCATACGTACAGATTGGATTACGTTTGTTAAGCAGGGTGATCTTATTTCATAAATAGATGAAAGTATAACATGAAAAAATCGTTCCGACGACAGGTCTACGCTGGCCGGGAAATATTCCTCGGTTTTTGCGCCTTATTTGTTTGTGTTCAGTATAAATTACATTTGTAATAGATTCCATCTACTCAGATCATTGAGGTTATTTGATTTAAACACCATGAAGCATACATATTGCATACATTTTTTGCCGTTAATGCGGTGCTAACAAGGTAATCCATGCCTTGTGTTAAAGAATGCATGCCATAATGATAATCTACTCCTCGAGGGAAAAGCAAGTGCGTGATGTTTTCATTGAAGCGGTCGCTTAGTTTAACTTCCACAATGAATTTTTTTTAAAGCTCTTTGATGAATTTTTTTTTATTTGCACAGATAAAGTTCTCTGTATACTTTTCAGCAGGCTCGCGTGCGTGTTGTTCTCACGTGCACTTTGGTCATGCGACAAAACTTAATTCACGTGATCAAATATTTCTGGCAGCCATGTTTGCTGTAAAAGGCTTTTCTTGGCTCAGAAGTAGTTCATGTGTGTTGATCGCTGGACTGTTGCGCGGGAGGTCGAGGTCGATGGTTCGAGCCCCGGCCGGAACAACGGCTGAAGGTCTTAAAATAACTGAGGAGAATGCGCTACCTTTCTTTAATATCAAGAAATGGATAGACATTCTAGTCTTCTCGGATAAGAACGAATAAACCGTAGGTCCCGTCTCCTGCATCTATTAATTAGTTAATTTGGTTAGGCAGGGGACGTTAAAGAACCCACCCACGAGATTACTGTGATGTGGTCTGGCCTGTTTACTGGGAATTGGGGGGGAAGGGGGCATCTTCAAATAACTTTCCTTCGATTGTTTGTAAACTGCTGATGCAGTCCGGCCAAAGTCCCACGAAAAGTGTTGTGATGCGCATTTGATCATATCCACATGTTAATTTGCGCAATATAGATATTAAATTATTATTATTATTATCATCAAACCGACGAAGAAGAAATGTACAAAAAGACTATCAAAGTCTCAGGATAGATAAATATTTACGCCTTTAGTAGGTTCGTCGAGCTACAAAGTTGAAATGTTTTCAGTTGGTCGAATACTATGGTGGAAGTAGCTAGTACAGATCAATAAGTTTATGCTGGAGAAATGGCCCACTTTCGTCATTATTTTACTCTGGGTAAGTTAAGTGCATAAAATTTAGCTTCAGTTAAGTTTAGCTGACTTTTGATGATGTTATTTGTACTGCTCAAGGTATAAGTGAGTGGCAAGAATTGAGCCTTTCTCTATAATAGCTTTCTATCGTTTAATCTTGATGATCTGATACAGTAGGTTTCATGTGATTCAATATTTATTATATCCTGATGATAATACACAGTGTGAGCCCTTTTATCAACTTTTTCATCATTAAATACAAGACAGAAATTTTGTTCAAACAGGTAGCTGTGGAAAGAGTTCCACATAACCCCATACATTTAGTGCATTCATTTCATAAAGACTAAATATAGAGGTTTCTTTGCAACACTCTATGCATAATTAATGTATGGGGTTATATGGAACTCTTGCTAATAGCTGTTTTAGTAAGAAGATGGAAGAGTATACATTTTCATATTTCCTACATCAGGATTGTCTACATGTAGGAGTTACCCATGCCAGCATAGTGGCTAGACAGGTGCATGACTATTTTTACATGGGGTTTCTATGTATATGGAGGCCATTGCCCACCTCACAATAACAATAATTAAACTCATAGTCCATTGCAGGGTTACCTCCCCCTTACCAACCAGTACCCATATTTACACCTGGAAAAGGTGAGGCACTTTGAGCTTACAGTATCTTGCCCAAGAACACAATGAAATGCCACTGTTCCATCTGCTTCCTCTCCCTTGGCCTGAATGAGAGGTTGCGTCAGATTTTGCTTTAGCTTCACCCTTAAGTGCTTCTACTTCCGCCTTAAGTTCTTGTATTTCTGTTTTCATACCACCAGGTGACTTAGATTCCTTTTTGAAAGCACATGATTGACCAGTAGGTAGTTCGGGTGATTGGGATGATAGCTCACCAATCTGCTACACCACACGTGATTTGACCTTGGACTGGCCCTTCAGTTTCTTGACTCTTTCTTCCTCAGCAGAAACTGCCACATTCAGCTGGTGGATTAATTCTTCAATTTCAACCAAGAAATTACTTAGGAATAGGCGAAGCTTAGTTCTAATGTTCTCATCCTGGAGCCCTGTCTCTACAGTCCGGCGAAAAAGCTGTTGGATGTGGTCAGCGTCATACTTCAATGGGTCTTCCCCCTCCTGACTCGCAAATAGTATCCTCTGTCTCAATTCAAGGGCTCGCATGAGGTATGCCTGGGGTGTTTCTTTCCCATGTTGGCAGATGGATGCTAAGCTCTGGTACAGTTCTGCCGTGTTCTTTACCCCATAATGACTGCGAAGGATCTTCTTTATACGATCAAGATCGAGCTTCTCAAAGGATTCCAAATAACTTCTTAAAGTTAATCCAGGGTTGATGGCACGGATCACTCCATCCACAATCTCATGTTCTTTTTATTTTTGTGCAACTCCCGTTTCGATCTGTTTCCGTAATGAGCTGTAATTCAACTTATCCTTTTGGTCTGGGTCTCCAATTTGGCCTGTTATCTTAAATTGACGCCTAAGTACACATGTGGATTCAACAAGAGCATGCAAGGAGGATGGCGTGTCACCACTTGGTTGTGGGCTTAACTCTGGCTTGACCTTACCACCCGATTCCGAGATGTGCTGTTCGTGCAATAGCTTAAGTTCTTCGATCTCTTTCTTTAACCCCTTGAATAACTCACTCTTATCTTCATCAACATCTTCGAGTGGCGGTGGAATGTCAATAAACATCTCAACAACTGCTTGAAGGAAAGTCACTTTCTATTCTTCCTCTATACTTATCAATTCTTTCTCAATATCATTTGTGATAATATTAATAATTGAGACTTTTGTTTTATCCTTCACGTTTTCTTCCTTTATTTTTAGATATTTTGCAACACACTTAATCTCCTCTACGGTGGCCTTGCAAATTTCCGTGTGAATTCTCAATTGAAGCTCCGCCACCATCTCTTACTTGAATTTTGATCGTGATACCTCACTCGGAAATTGGACAGGTTGTTTAGTTTTCTCTTACCTCCGTCCATCATTTGATAATTAAAACAGTTCCCTCGGTCGAGTGGCCATCGCTCGATGCTGCTCGATGTGATCAAATTGCTTCTGGGCTTTTCGAATTTTCCGCATGAAACGATGACCGTTTCTCTCTCTGTAGGCTGATTGGCCCTGCCGGAACCACCCATTTTGTTACTCTGTCGCCGAATAAACTTTGAAACTATTGAACCATGTGCTTTCTTTATTCTCTATTCTTCTTTTTTCTTGCCGCAAAAACTTATCGGCAAACACACTCACGGGTGCTCATGGGTCACGGACCTCACACCTTGTTCTCTTTGGCAAACCTTTCCACTTCTTCTTGAGGCAGTTGTTTAGTTTTTATTTTGTGTTGATGACGACCTGTTTCACGATACATGATGAAGTTAGAGATAGCAAGGAAGAGAAGGCCTGTAGAAAAACGTATTACAATGATCATTTTCAAAATTCTGAAGACCCCAATAATGAGTGGAATGATCCAAGCTGCTAACACTGCTATCCTCGTGTTCTTATAAGTTACAATTTCTGAGTATTGCATCTAAAACTTGATAGCTATGAGTCTTTCCAAAGTAACCAACATCAGATGAAAGTATGAAGCTGTTATCATTACAACTAAACACCTGACAAAGTGGACTTCAAAGGTTTCATTCTTACTGAAACCCTACAACACGTCCATCCTCCACAGGATAAATAAAGGCTGGCCAATGAGACCTGCTAATACGTCAGTCACCGCTAATCAGGCCAGCAAGATATATCAGTTCGTTCGAATTCGAGGCGTCGTTTTCACCGCCTTTATCACCAGTAGGTTGAGAAGAACTGTGAAGGGATAAGTGATTGCGTTGATGATGATTATAATTATAGAACCTGCCACTGATAGGACATCTTCCATGTCGCTTTCCCTATTAGCCATGTTTGTAGCGTTTGTAAAACTAGTCATGGAAATGTTTATCATATCGAATTGGAATCTCAATGCAAGTCACGTCTGTCTCTGAGAACAACTGTTTGAACAAGTAATTCAATCTAGCATGAAAACTGAGAAAGGTAAAGGCTGAGGAAGTCTGATGCTTTTAGTAGTGAGCATCTTCAGGTAATGACCGAAAATATTATTGTTAAGAGGTCGAGTGGTGCGAAGTATTCATCAGGGGGGTCAGATAATATTTTTATACTAAGATTTCAATCTCGCTATTTAGAACGTTCAGCAACATAGAGGGGCTGTTCTTTGGAATAAAATTACGTCGAGGAATGCAGACATTGTTCATGCTACACGAAAGAGCATAGATCCAAGATTAAGTAAGATCGTTGAATTTAAAGATTTTCATTTTAAGGTAACATCTGCCTCAACAGTTAATTTTTGTGATGAAGACTATATCTATTTTTAATAATATCTTATGCAGATTATATCATTATTATTGTACAAATTTCTACAATTATTAATTATTAGTAATCTTACGTTTATTTTGTATGTAAGTTAGTAATAGATATTAGTTTTAGGACTAGTTTAAATGTACGACCCCATAAGCGCGAAGCTTTAAACATATATCGTGTTGAAATAAAGTTCATGTTATGTTATGTTATGTTATGTTAATGACGACTCATCTACGTGTGTTCAGTGGCAAATACAAAACAAAGGCGAATCGGAAATGCTTAACGCCACCCAATCAGACGGAATTTCCTTAAGCTTTACCCATTCAGGGAACTTTGGAATTCGATTTTCCAGACAGCAACAAAAGTGTATTTTTTTAGCTTGATTAAGGTTGTGGCGTTAACTAGAAATAGCTCTATCGCCTGTGCACTTCTCACGTTATACCTCAGGGAGATTGTTTGGTTTTCCTTTGCCAGATAAATATTTCGTGCATGTTAAGCTCATTGCTTTTCGTCCGTCAACTAACATCTGCATAAAAAGAAAAATATGCATCAATTCATTTGACATCTATTATGCTTTGTCGCCATCGGCTTAAGACAATTATTCACCCTTTAAGGCTTTTTTTTGCCCATTGTCATCGTTCATAAGTTTAAAGCTCGCCGTTTCAGGTTCGGCAACAAAAGTTTTTATTAAAAATATCACTTTATTGACTCCTGTTTCATTTGAGTGCCGCAGTTTTGTAATTTGTGTCGTGGCCATGGTTAAACTCGACTAATTCTTCCAAGCAATAGTTCGTAATTTGAATCACTGAACTAAACCCAAATAAGAGAGAAAGAAAGTAAAAGTACATGTTGAGTACAACTTACTCACAAAATGATGAATACATTTCAAAATGGTAGGATTCCTACCACACGATGCACACAAAAATGCTGTTTTAGCATTTGATAGCACATGGTTTTACGCAAGAGATGGTATCAATTTTGGATAACGGGAGCTCTCCAAGGTTTCTTGAAAGAAAAAAAAGTTTTTAGCATGAATGGCGAGAAAAGTGAATCATGCCACTGATTATGTATTTCTGCAAATCGAACATTTCCCTTAAAGCCGTTACGTCTCTTTAAGGTGTCAACGATTTGACAATCGAGTGTATTTTTACATTTCCTGAGATGTAAAAGCGAAATACCACTATAAATAATGAAACATTTTTATAACAACAGATCAGGACCTGATGACTGATTTTGAGAACTCGATTCATATTCAAATAATTGTCGAGTTGCAATTTTTTGCCAATTCAATTAATTTAAAAATTTTGCGTTGTGGCCATCTTTTAATGATAAAGAAATGATGAAGGTTCTGGCCATTATCTTCATTGTGATAAGTATAGCGCTGTTAATTGCTTTGATAGTTATAGCAACAAAGAAATAGAAAGGGGCTGAGAACCAACGCTAAAAGCCAAAACCAACATCTAAAACCACCGTGACTGTGAAGCCTTGTGCAGATGGAATGACAAGTTCCAACGCACAACCAAAGTCATCGAGTCTTTTTGAAGACTTGACAGTCAGTGAGATCACCGTCGTTATGGACTATCTTCTGAAGCAGGCAGCAATGAACCTCACGGGATATTCCAAGGCTACATTCGACAGCAATTATATTTACTTCATACAGTTGCTTTCGCCGTTCAAAGTTGATGTTCTGGAGTATCTAGACAACAACGGTGCCAAGCCCGAACGAAGAGCGGTTGCAGTTGTTTTCCATCGTGCGGCCGATCCACCTGTGGTTAAAGAATACATTGTCTATCCGGTCTCAACCCCAACTGAATACAAGGTTAGAAAGGTTCAAGGTGGACACAAAAAAAAACTCTTCCATTTAATGTTCGACCTTTTGACGGCCTTAGTTTTGGGAAGTATTTCGTAAAGTTTTTTTTTAAAAAGATAGCGTTATTTGCTTGCCTAGGTCGGTCACAAATAGAAGTTCAAATCAGATGCAAACGTTTCCAAATATGTGTATAATTAGATACCAGGACACAAGTTTACCAAAGCTTCTTCGAGATTTTTCCCGGTAAGTGGCTGAGATCTCAGATATAGTGAAATTTCTCTCCATCCAAACACTAGGAGATGGGGGTGGGAGAATTCGAGGTGCAGGGTTTGCATTGCTTTCGAGGCAAATGAAGGAAATTGTTGTTTATTTACATCTTGATTGATATATATTCTTACATTACATGCTCTTGACAATATTATTTCCTAAAAGCCAATGAAATTGCACAACTGACAACACATAAATGAATCGAAACTTGCGTTATAAAAATCAGATTCAAGTTTAAATTTGTGGCCAGCGCCCTTTGAATGAAACAAT
>NC_142526.1:5295000-5312500 GCF_964205215.1 Stylophora pistillata | reverse complement strand
TTCCCTACTGATCATGTATGTAGCGTTTGCATTTACCACGTTGAATTGGTATCTGAATGCAAGTCAAGTCTGTCTCTCGGAACAACTATTTCAACGACTCGTTCAACCTGGCTTGAAAACTAATGAAGGTAGAGGCTGAGGAAGTCTGATGCCTTTAGTAGTGAGCGTCTTTACGTAATGACAACTCATCCACACGTGCACTGTAGACTTGAATATTCGAATAATCCTTTATTTAGAAAGATCTAGTTTAACTGTACAAAAAAGGAAACAAATGTAAACAAATGAAGAGAAGCGAAAAAACTACAGTGAAAACATATTTACAAGATTTGTGGACTCGAGGAATAAGTGAATAAACTGGTGAGAAAACAATCGAACATCCAAAACAAATTTTTGACCTCTGCAAGTACGAGCACGTGGTATAATAATATTTTAATAATATTTAACAATTGAAATGACGTAATTGTTCCAGTCCCGCACGGACTGAACACGAGAAACAAAGTAAACAATTGTAGAACGTTTTGTAACTTACATACACTGTGAGAAATACAGAACAAAGGCGAATCGGAAATGCTTAACGCCACCCAATCAGATGGAATTCCGTTAAGCTTTGTCCATTTTGGTCACTTTTTAATTATATTTTCCAGACAGCTACAAATGTGTATTTTCTACTTGATTAAGGTTGTTGCGTACAAGTAGAAATAACTCTATCGCCTGTTTACTTCTCATGTTCTAACTATGGGTTTTCTTTTGCCAGATAAATATTTCGTGCATGTTAAACTCACTACTTTTTGTCCGTCAATTAAAACATGAAAAGAACCTGAATGTGCATAAATTCATTTGACATCTATCATGCTTTGTCGACATGAGTCTAAGACAAGTATTCACCCTTTGCGGCTTTTTTCTGCCCATTGTCACCGCTCACGAGTTTAAAGCTCGCCGTTTAGGCTCGGCAACAAATGTTTTTTTCAAAAATATCACTTTATTGACGCATGTCTCATCTGAGGTGCCGAAATTTTATCCTTTGCGTCACAGCAATGTATTGCATTCGGCTAATTCTTCCGGGCAATATTTCGTAAAATAAATCACTGAACTAAACCCAGATGTGAGAGAAAGAAAGTAAAAATACATTTTAAGTATAACCTATTCACAATATGATTAATATATTTCAAACGGTATGATTCCTAATTATGCAAACAAAAACTTTATTTCTATTTGAGCAATAGTGAAAATCAGACCTGAAAAAAATTTCAGGCCTGTGCGGGATTCGAACCACTGACCTCTGCGATACTAGTGCAGCGCTCTACCAATTGAGCTAACAAGCCAACTGGGAGCAGGCCATCAAATTAATAGCCTGCTCCCAGTTGGCTTGTTAGCTCAATTGGTAGAGCGCTGCACTAGTATCGCAGAGGTCAGTGGTTCGAATCCCGTACAGGCCTGAAATTTTTTTCAGGTCTGATTTTCACTATTGCTCAAATAGTGCTTTACTGCGAAGGATCGTGCTCATATACGTCTCATAACCGCAGTTCACACATATGTTTCATATGTTTGTTGTTGTTAAAAACTTTATTGTAACATTTGATAACACACGGTTTTAAGAAAGAGATGGTGTCAGTCTTGGACAATGGGAGCTCTCCAAGGTTTCCTAAAATGAAAAAAAATTGAACATGAACAGCAAGAAAAGTGAATCACTGATTATCTATTTGTGCAAATGGGGCATTTTCCTTAAGGCCCGTGGGGTCTCTTTATTAAGGTATCAACGTTTCCACAATCGAGTGTATTTGTACATTTCCTGGGATGTAAAGCGATATAACACTATAAACAAAGAAACATTTTCTAGCTACAAATCAGGACTTCGTAAGTGATTTTCAGAACTCGATTCGTATTCAAATAATCGTTCATTTGAAACTTTTAGCCAACTGAATTGATTTAGGAATTAAATCGTTGTGGCCATTATTCAAATTCAACGAACAAAGCAACGCATTATAGTAAGGAATAAAACAAACAGATCGGCAATCAGAGCCACAATAAATCAGAGTTTTGGAAGTCTCGCACAGTCATAAAAGAGCTTATTTTCAAATAGAGAAATTCAGAAAACAGATTCCAAGAGCATATTTCCCGTAAGTATTCCAGTGGATTTTCACGATAAAGAATAAAGGTAACTCGTGCCTGGATATTCCAAAATGTTATCAATCTTACAACAAACTGAACCCGTAAACGGGTAAAGAACGTTTCTTGGTGCAATTTTTTTTTAAATTTCTTCCTTTCCCATCCTGGTTTTGTGGACTTAAATTACGAAATATTGCGTGGAAGATGTAGTAGATTTGCACACTACCACAACGCAAATTATAAAACCACGGAAAACAAACACGAGACCGGTGTCAAATTGATTGATACTTTTTATGAAAGTCTTTGCTGACGAGGCTAAAATTGTGAGCTTTAAACTCCAGTTAATTTTTTATTGTTCTTGTGCACATGTGGACTGAAAAGTCGTTCCCAGGGTATGCTTAAACCGCTAACTGTTAAAGGCATTAAGTTTCGTCCGTAACTTCATCTGTTTTTAGGGTAAGATTGAGCCGTTGGTGGAAAAAATTGTTCCGAGAGACAGACTCGACTTGCATTTTCGGGACTTCCAATTTGACGTGGTAAACCTCCCCATAGCTAGTTTCACTGACAAACGCTAGAAAAGGACCTCGTAATAATTAATCCTCAGTCCACATGTGTACAACAACAATACAAACAAAAGTGAATTGGAAATACTAAATGCCATCCAATTAGATGGATCTCTCTCAAGTTCGCCCATAAAAAAATGTTAATCCAAAATGATTGCGGTCTCTTTTAATCATTTTCCAGAGAGCGCAAACTGTACTTACATAT
This sequence comes from Stylophora pistillata, assembly GCF_964205215.1. Taxonomy (NCBI): domain Eukaryota; kingdom Metazoa; phylum Cnidaria; class Anthozoa; order Scleractinia; family Pocilloporidae; genus Stylophora; species Stylophora pistillata. Next base: position 5,309,626 of record NC_142526.1, on the reverse strand, counting down.
ATACATACATACATACATACATATACTCTATTTAATTTCGAATTTGGAGTAGCTAAAGGATAAGCTAGTATCTTCGAGTTACAAGTATAGTTCTAAATACTACTAAAATGTAAGATGTAAAATGTAATTTTGTAACATTCTAAAGTTTAACTATGAGAAAGAGTCATACTGTAGAATCTTGCGCTTGAAATCAGAGAAGTCAGCCGTTCTAAAAATGTGCTTTTACATATCAAAAATCGTTTCAGCCGGTTAAAGTTTGATTAAAGTTGTCTTGATAACTAGAACTAGTTCTAGCGCCTGTTCACTTCTCCTGTTTTAGCTTCAGGAGACTTTTTCGCTTTCCTCTGCAAGATGAATATCGAGATCGTGCATGTTAAGTTCATTGGTTTCAACCGTCAACTAATATTTGCATGAAAAGAATATTAGGTTTTAATTCATTTGACATCTATTGTGATTTTGCACCATGGGCTTAAAGAACAGTATAACGTCGAGGTTATTTATGGCCAGCGTTATCGTTCTTAAGCTCATCGTTTTAGGTTTAAAAATATCAATTTATTAACTCCTGTCAGATATGGGGTTCCATAGTTTTATAATTTATGTTTTGGTAATATGTAAAACTCGACTACTTCTTCCCTGCAATATTTCGTAACTTGAAACACTGAACTAAACCAGGACGAAGGAGCAAGCAAATGAAAATACAGATCGAGTCTCGCACAATCATAACAGGCCTTGCCTTCCGATAGAGAGGTTCAGGAAACAGATTCCAAGAGTACATTGCCAACAACGTGAAAAAGCTGTACCGCGCTTCCTTATTATATCACGGTTTATTAACTTCATTTTACGATTCTGTTACAAGGCTTCGGTTAACTCCCACTCACAGGTCCTCGCTTATTCGAATAAACAGACCGGCACCAAAAACGTTGCTTTACAGGCACGTGGAAAAAGGCCATATATGGGCGATAACAAGTGCTGCATACATGTTGTTTGGTTAGGTAAAAGACAAACGAAATCACTTATAATGTCAATCAACTCAAGACAAATTGACGAGTCGTGGAGTTTCTAAGATACATTTCTCGTAGGCAGTCGTCCGAGTTTTCATGAAAAAGAATGAATATAACCCATATCTAGATATTCTAAAGAATTATGAATATTATAAAACAAAGTGAACTCTAACAACCCACATAAACTAGTAAAGAACGTTTTTAAGCTGCAAATTTCGGTTTCCATCATTAAAATGTGATTAAGCCATGCTCAACTTGTATCTTTACTTTTTTCCCCTCTCTCCCCTGATTAGTTTATTTTTACACATAAACATAACGTAAATTAGAAAACTGTGGCACCGAAGATGTCAAGGTTATCGATATTTTTTAAGAAAGTCTTTGCTGACGAACCTAAAACGGTGGACCTTAAACTCGCAGTGATATCAGTAATTACTTGTCTTTAAGCCAATGATGCCAAATCAAAATATATGCCAGATGAATTAAGATATATGTCACAGTTTTTATATGAATGCTAATCTAATCTCACAAACGAAAATTAATCAGCCTATGAAACACGTAACATTTATCGAGAGATGGATGGGGGAAAAAATTCTGAATTATCTGAAGTTACATTCGTGAACAGTCGATAAAGTTGTTTCTAGCTATCGGGACAACTTTTCAATCAAGCTCTTACAGGCTGAAACCGACTGACTTTTAAAAACACATTTGGCAATATCTGGAGAATCTGATTAAAACTGACGACCTCAATCACTTTTGGATTAAGATTTTTAATGAGCAGGGTTTGAGTGAAATCCATCTCATTGGGTGACGTTAAGCATTTCCGATTCAGCTTTGTTTCGTATTGTTTCTGGGCACATGTTGACTCGGAAGTCATTCCCAGGAAAGGCTTAAACCACTCACAAATAGAGGCAGGAGATTTCCTCTGCCTGTACCTTCCTTAAATATTTATGTAAGAGTAAGCGACTGGTTGAAAAAGTTGCCTTCGGAAAGACAGACTTGACTGGCATTAAGCTTCCAATTTACTTCATAAATTTTCTCGCCACTAGATAAGCAAAGCTCGTTAGTCATTGTTGTTCATGACAGCTTAGGCACTAAACGGCTTTTACTCACTTTAGCAGTCTAAATTAGCCAAAAAAAAGAAATTTCTAGTATTCTTCACGACCTTCTAAACCTTTCCCTATTCTTATACTTTTCTCGTTCATTTAGTCTATAAAACGTTGCATTCACTCATTTACTTAGCCTCTTAAATCACATTTATCATAACGGAAATATAAAGTGTTTCAGTGAAGCCTCTCTATTTACTTTGTATGAAATTTTTTTAATTTCCACTTACCAGATCAAAACCTTTTCATTTTCTGGAAGTAATTACAACACTTGGGTTCTTTTTGCGAGCATTTCGTTAGGATCTATAAAAAGACGTTTCTCACCTAGGTCAGTCACGCATATAAGTTTAAATCTGATGCTATCGTTTCCAAATATGTGTATAACTAGATACCAGGACATAAGTTTACCAAAGTTTCAGTGAGATCAAGATTTTTCCAATTTCCTGGCTTGGATTAATACTACAGAGAACGTTTTCTCCGTTTCCATAGCTTCATCTAAACACTAAGGGGTGGGGGGGAGGAGAAGTTGAGACGCAGTCGAGGATTTGCATAACTTTCCAGATAAATGAAGGAAAACTTTGTTTATATGCTTCTTGATTAACATAGATTTTCATAATACATGACGATATTATTCCCCAAACAACTAATAAAATTGTATAGCTGACAACTTCTAAACCATTCGAAATCTCTGTTCTAAAAAGATCAAGTCAATTTCAAATTTGTGGCAAGTGCTAACATCTTTGGAATGAAACAGTTTCGACAAATCGCCGATTTGTTAATGTTGGTAATTTCCATGAGGTTGATTATCCAATTACCTCTCGTGACCGTAATTCTAACTGTCGCATAAAACAACAACTAGCGACTTTAGTTCATCAGTGGATGCAGAAAAGGCCAACGCAAAATCTAGAAATGTAGTTATCAAGTTGCCCACTCTTTTCTCAACCTTCCCCTCCTTAATTGTATCTCTAAATGCTCGACCCTGGTTCTTCTTCCAAGAATGACTTTTTTCATTTCTTTTTGTCTCCAGCAGTAAATAAGTGGATTCACGAGCGAGTTTAACATGGCACATGTTAGCATCGATGGCACATTGATGGGGCAAGAATCAAATAGTGCTGAAGCTGTTACGATCAGACAGAAACAAAGTGGAAGAAGGCAAACAATAACGGCACCAACTACAAATACAGTTGTCTTAAGCGCCTTGTTCTCTTTGGCAAACCTTTCCACTTCTTCTTGGGGCAGTTGTTGAGTTTTTATTTTGTGTCGATGACGACGTGTTTCACGATACATGATGAAGTAAGAGAAGGTAAGAAAGAGAACGCAGGAAATAATGAGAAGGCCTGCAGAAAAACGTACCAGAACGACCATTTTCAAAATTCTGAAGACCCCAATAATGAGCGGAATGATCCAAGCTGCTAACACTGCTATCCTCATGTTCTTATAAGTTACAATGTCTGAGTATTGCATCGAAAACTTGATGGCTATGAGTCTTTCCAATGTAACCAACATCAGATGAAGGTATGAAGCTGTTATCATTACAACTAAACACTGGACAAAGTAGATTTCAAGCGTTTCACTGTTACCGAAACCATACAACTCGTCCACCCTCCACATGATAAATAAAGGCTGGCCAATGAGACCTGCTAATACATCAGTCACCGCTAAACAGGCCAGCAAGATATTACTGTTGGTTCGAAGTCGAGGTGTCGTTTTCACAGCCTTTATCACCAGTAGGTTGAGCAGAACTGTGATGGGACAAGTGATTGTGTTGATGATGATTATAATTATAGAGCCAGCCACTGAAGGGACATCTTCTGTATCGCTTTCCCTATCGGTCGTGTTTGTAGCGTTTGTAAAACTAGTCATGGAGATGTTTATCATATCGAATTGGAATCTCAATGCAAGTCAAGTCTATCTCTAAGAAAAACTGTTTGAACGAGTAGTTCATTATCTAGCATGAAAACTAAGAAAGGTTGAGGCTGAGGAAGTCCGATGCCTTATATAGTGAGCATTTTCGGGTAATGACAACTCTTCTACGTGTGTTCAGTGACAAATACAGAACAAATGCGAATCGGAAGTGCTTAACGCCACCCAATCAGACAGAATTCCCTTAAGCTTTGCCATTAACGGCACTTTTTAATTTTATTTTCCAGACAGCAACAACAGTGTAGTTTTCAGCGTGATTAAGGTTGTCGCCTTAGCTAGAAACAGCTTTATCGCCTGTTCACTTATCATGCTATAACTCTGAGATTTTTTTGGCTTTCCTTCGCCAGATAGATATTTCGTGTGTGTCAAGCTCATTAGTTTTCGTCTTTCAACTAAAATTTACATAAAAGAAAAATGTGCATCAATTCATTTTGACATCTATCATGCTTTGTCTTCATGGGCTCAAGACAACTTCGCAGCTTTTTTCTAGCCATTGTCATCGGTCATGAGTTTAAAGCTTGCTGTTTTAGGTTCTATAACAAATGTTTTTTTCAAAAATATAACTTAACTGATTAGCTCACGTCTCATCTGAGGAGCCGAAGTTTTATAATTTGCGTCACAGCAATGTGTTAAACTCGGCTAATTCTTCCGTGCAATATTTCGTAAAGTGAATCCTCAAACGACATCCAGATCAGAGAGAAAGACAGTGAAAATACACGTTGAGTACAACTTATTCACAAAATGATTAATACATTTCAAACGGTATGATTCCTAATAATGCAAACAAAAACGTTGTTTTCACGCTTGATAACACACGGTTTTATGAAAGAGATGTTTTGACAATGCATCGTATTTGTACAGTTCCTGGGATGTAAAGCGAATAACAATAATAATTAATGAAACCTTCAATCAGGACGTCGCAACTGATTTTGAGAACTCGACTCGTATTCAGATAATCGTAGGGTTGAAATTTTTAGCCAATTCAATTGATTTAGAAATTAAATCGTTGTCGCCATCTTTTAAACTCAACACCCAAAGCTACGCATAATGGTAAGGAATAAAACAAACAGAACGGCAACAGAGCAAAGATCAATTTGGAGAGTTTCCAAAGAGTTTTGAAAGTCTCGCACAGTCGTAAAAGAGCTTATCTTCGGACAGACAAATTCAGAAAATGGATTCCAATAGTATATTTCCCATAAGTAGTCGAGTGTATTCTTATGATAAAGAATGAAGATAATTTGTTTCGAGTTATTTCAAATGTTATCAATCGTAAAACAAACTGAACTCGTAAATGGGTAAAGAACGTTTTTTGATGCAAATCTTTTTTACTTTCTTCCTTTCCCATCCTGGTTTCGTGGACTTAAATTACGAAATATTGCGTGGAAGAAGGGAGAGTTTTGCACCTACCAGACTACAAATTATAAAACCACGGAAAATCCAACAAGAGACCGGTGTGAAATTGATTGATACTTTTCATGAAAGTCTTTGCTTCCAATTCGACGTGGTGGTAAACTAGCTAGTTTCAAAAACGTTACAAAAGAACCTCGTGGAAATTACTCTTCATTCCACATGTGTACAACAACAATACAAGCAAAAGTGAAAAGGAAATGCTAAACGCCATCCAACCAGATGATTTCTCTCAAGTTCTCCCTATAAAAAATGTTTAATCCAAAATGATTGCGGTCTCTTTTTAATCAAATTTTCTAGAAAGCGCCAAATGTGCTTTTACATGTCCAAAATCGTTTCAGCCGGTTAAAGCTTGATTAAAGTTGTCTTGATAACTAGAACTAGCTCTAGCGCCTGTTCACTTCTCCTGTTATAGCTTCAGGAGACTTTTTCGCTTTCCTCTGCAAGATGAATATCGAGATCGTGCAGGTTAAGTTCATTGATTTCAACCGTCAACTAATATTTGCATGAAAAATATATTAGGTTTTAATTCATTTGACATCTATTGTGCTTTTGCGCCATGGGCTTAAAGAACAGTATAGCGTCGCGATTTTTTATGGCCAGCGTTATCGTTCTTGAGCTCATCGCTTTAGGTTTAAAAATATTAGTTTATTAACTCCTGTCAGATATGGGGTTCCATAGTTTTATAATTTATGTTTTGGAAATATGTAAAACTTGACTACTTCTCCCGGGCAATATTTCGTAACTTGAAGCACTGAACTAAACCAGGACGAGGGAGCAAGAAAATAAAAATACAGATCAAGTCTCGCACAATCATAACAGGCCTTGCCTTCGGATAGAGAGGTTCAGGAAACAGATTCCAAGAGTACATTGCCAACAACGTGAAAAAGCTGTACCGCGCTTCCTTATTAAGTCACGGTTTATTAACTTCATTTTACGATTCTGTTACAAGGTTTCGGTTAACTCCCACTGACAGGTCCTCGCTTATTCGAATAAAAGGACACTAAAAACGTTGCATTACAGGCACGTGGGACAAGGCCATATATGGGCGATAACAGGTTCCGCATACATGTTATTTGGTTAGGTAAGAGACAAACGAAATCACTTATAATGTCAATCAAATTAAGACAAATTAACGAGTCGTGGAGATTCTAATATACATTTCTCGTAGGCAGTCGTCCGAGTTTTCATGAAAAAGAATGAAGATAACCCATATCTAGATATTCTAAAGAATTATCAAACAGTATAATAAAAACTGAACTCTAACAACCTACATAAACTACTTAAGAACGTTTTCAAGCTGCAAATTTCGGTTTCCATTATGAAAATGTGAATAAGCTGTGCTCAACCTGTATCTTTACTTTATTCCCCTCCTACCCTGATTAGTTGATTTTTACACATAAACACAAAGCAAATTAGAAAACTATGGCACCGAAGATGTCAAAGTTATCAATATTCAGTTTAAGAAAGTTTTCACTGACGAACCTAAAACGGTGGGCTTTAAACTCGCAGCGATATAATTACTTGTCTTTAAGCCCATGATGCCAAATCAAAATATATGCCAGATGAATTAAGATATATGTCACAGTTTTTATTTCAATGTAAATCTAATCTAACGAACGAAAATTAATCAGCCTATGAAACACGTAACATTCATCGAGAGATGGATAGGGGAAAAAGTCCTGAATTATCTGATGAAATGAATGAAAAGGCGATAAAGCTGTTTCTAGCTATCGCGACAACTTTTCAATCGAGCTCTTACAGGCTGAAACTGACTGACGTTTAAGAAACACATTTGGCAATATCTAAAGAATCTGATTAAAAAACGACCTCAATCACTTTTGAATTAAGATTTTTTTAATAAGCAGAGCTTGAAGGAAATTCATCTGATTGGGTGCGTTTAGCATTTCCGATTCAGCTTTGTTTCGTATTGTTTCTGTGCACATGTAGGCTAAGAAGTCATTCCCAGGAAAGGCTTAAACCACTCGGTATTAATATAAGTGGCAGGAGATTTCCTCTGCCTGCACCTTCCTCAAATATTTATCTAAGAGCGAGCGACTGGTTGAGAAAGTTGCCTTCCAAGAGTTAAATCTTTAACTCACTTTACCAGTCTAAGTTAACCAAAAAGAAAAAATTGCCAGTATTCGTGCCAACCTTCTAAATCTCTCCCTATTCTTATTCTTTTCTCGTTTATTCAGTCTACAAAACGTTGCATTCACTATTTGCTTAGCCTCTTCAATCACATTTATCATTACGGAAATATAAAGTGTTTCAGTGAAGCCTCTATTTAATTTGTATGACCTTTTTTTTAACTTCCACTTACCAAGTCAAAACCTTTTCATTTTGTGGAAGTAATTACAACACTCGGGTCCTTTGGACGAGCATTTCGTTAGGATCTATAACAAGACGTTTCTCACCTAAGTCAGTCACGCATATAAGTTTAAATCTGATGCTATCGTTTCCAAATATGTGTATAACTAGATACCAGTCGACTAGTCGTTTTCACAGCCTTTATCACCAGTAGGTTGAGCAGAACTGTGAAGGGACAAGTGATTGCGTTGATGACGATTATAATTATAGAACCAGCCACTGAGGGGACATCCTCTGTATCGCTTTCTCTATTGGTCATGTTTGCAGCGTTTGTAAAACTAGTCATGGAGATGTTTATCATATGGAATTGGAATCTCAATGCAAGTCAAGTCTATCTCTGAGAACAACTGTTTGAACGAGTGGTTCAATCTAGCATCAAAACTGAGAAAGGTAGAGGCTAAGGAAGTCTGATGCCTTTAGTAGTGAGCATCTTCAGGTAATGACAACTCATCCACACGTGCACAGCAACAACTACAGAACAAATGCGAATCGGAAACGCTTAACGCCACCCAATCAGACGCAGTTCCCCTAAGCTTTGCCCATTAAGGGCACTTTTAAATTTTATATTCCAGAAAGCAACATAAGTGTATTTCTTAGCTTGATTAAGGTTGTCGCGTTGACTTGAAATAGCTCTATCGCTAGTACACTTCTCGTGTTACAAGTCCGGGTGATTTTTTCGTTTTCCGTTGCCAGATAAATATTTCGTGCATGTTAAGCTCATTACTTTTCGTCCGTCAACTAACATCTGCAGAAAAAGAAAAATATGCATCAATTCATTTGACATCTCTTATGCTTTGTTGGGGCTTAAGACAATTATCCACCCTTTAAGGATTTTTTATACCCATTGTTGTCGTTCATGAGTTTAGAGTTCGCCGTTTCAGGTTCAGCAACAAAAGTTTTTATTAAAAATATCACTTTATTTACTCCTGTTTCATTTGAGTGCCGCAGTTTTGCAATTTGTGTCGTGGCCATGTGCTAAACTGGGCTAATTCTTCAAAGCAATAGTTCATAATTTGAATCACTAAATCAAACTCAAATATGAGAGAAAGAAAGTAAAAGTACATGTTGAGTACAACTTACTCACAAAATAATTAATACATTTCAAAATGGTACGATTCCTACTACATGATGCAAACAAAAATGTTGTTTTAACGTTTGATAGCACATGGTTTTACGAAAGAGATGGTGTCAATTTTGGATAATGGGAGCTCTCCGAAGGTTTCCTGAAAGGAAAAAAAGGTTTTTAACGTGAATGGCGAGAAAAGTGAATCACTGATTATGTATTTTTGCAAATCGAACATTTCCCTTAAAGCCGTTTCGTCTCTTTAAGGTGTCAACGATTTGACAATCGAGTGTATCTTTACATTTCCTGGGATGTAAAAGCGAAATACTACTATAAACAATGAAACGGTTTTCTAACAACAAGTCGATTCGTATTCAAATAATTGTAGAGTTGAAATTTTTTGCCAATTCAATTAATTTAGAAATTAAATCGTTGTGGCCATCTTTTAATGATAAAGAACTGATGAAGATATTTCGTATCGAGATATTCCAAATGCTATTAATCGTAAAACAAACTGAACGGGTAAGTGGGTAAAGAACGTTTCTTGATGCAAATTCCGTTTGTATTCTAAAGCTTTCGTTTTCAAAAATGGGAACGAGTTTATTTTCTGGAAGCTGTGCTCAACCTTCTTCTTTAATTTCTTACTCTCCCATCCTGGTTTAGTGAACTTAAAATAGGCCGGAAATATTACGTGGAAGAAGCCGGAGTTTTGTACACTACAACAACGCATATCATAAAACCAAGGAAAACCTAACACAAGACCGGAGTCAAATTGATTGATATTTTTTATAAAAGTCTTTGCTAACGAGGCTAAAATTGTGATCTTTAAACTCACAGTTCATTCTTTATTATTCTTGGGCGCATGTGGACTGAAAAGTTGTGCCTAGGAGATGCTTAAACCACTACAAAGGTAACAAGTTTCCTCTGCCTTCACCTTCATCTGTTTTAATGCAAGAGTGAACCGCTGGTGGAAAAAGTTGTTTCGAGAGACAGACACGACTCGCATTGTCGGGACTTCCAATTCGACGTAGAAAAATTCTCCATGGCTAGTTTCAAAAACGCTACAAGACCTCCTGGGAATTACTCCTAAGTCCACGTGCGTACAGTAACAATACAAACAAAAAATTGAATCGGTAAAGCTAAAAGCCACCCAGCCAGATGGATTTCTTTTAAGTTCTACCCATAAAAAAAATGTTAATCCAAAAATGATTGAGGCCTTTTCAATTTCATTGTCGAGATAGCGCCAAATGTGCTTTTACCTAAGTCTAAAATCGTTTCAGCCGGTGAAAGTTTGACTGAACGGATTTCTTGATAACTAGAACTAGCTCTAACGCTTGTTCACCAATCATGTTATAACTTCAGGAGATTTTTCGCTTTTTTTTGCAAGATAAATATCTCGAGCATCTTAAGCCCATTAAATTTCGACTGTCGACTAATATTTGCATGAAAAGAAGAATAGGTTTCAATTCATTTGACATCTATTGTGCTTTTGCGCGGTTTTTTCTCGCCAGCGTTATCGTTTATGAGTTTATAGCTCACCAGTTTAGGTTTAAAGATATCAGTTTATTAACTTCTGTCGGATATGGGACTTCGTACTTTTATAATTTTTGTTTTGGCAATGTGTAAAATTCGGCTACTTCTTCCACGCAATGTTTCGTAATTTGGATAACTGAACTAAACCAGGACGAGGGAGCAAGAAATAAAAATACAGATTGAGTCTTGCCCAATCATGACAGGGCTTGCCTTCGGATAGAGGTTCAGGAAATAGATTTCAAGAGTATATTATCAACAACGTGAAAAAGCAGTACCACGCTTCCTTATTAAGTCACGGTTTATTCGCTTGATTTTACGGTTCTGCTACAACACTTCGATTAACTCCCACTCAAGGTCCTCGCTTTTTCGAAAAGAAGGACGCTAAAAATGGTACATTGCAGGCACGTGGAAAAAGGCTAGATATGGGCGATAACAAGTGCCGCATATATGTTGTTTGGCTAGGTAATAGACAAACGAAATCACTTGTAATGTCGATCAAATTTAGACTAACTAACACATCGTACAGTTTCTAATCAGTATATCATACTTCTCATAGGTAAGTTGTCTTAGTTTTCATGATAAAGAATGAACTCAAGATAACTCTTATCTAGATATGCCAGTGTTATCAATATCATAATACAAACTGAACTCTAGCAACCTCCGTAAACTAGTAAAAAACATTTTCTAGATGCAAATGTTAGTTTGCATTATTAAAATGTGAATAAGCTGTGCCCGACCTGTATCTTTATTTTTTTCCCTCCCTTCCTTGCTTAGTTGATTCAAATAACGAAAGATTGAGTGGAAGAAAGGGTTTTACGTATAAGCACGACGAAAATTGTAAAACCACGGCACCGAAATTGTCTAAGTTATTGATATTTTGAATGAAAGTCTTTGCTGACGAACCTAAAACGGTGAGCCTTAAACTCACAGTGATTCACTTATAAATCGCAATGAAAAAGGCGCGATATAATTACTTGTCTTTAAGCCCATGGTGTCAAACCAAAATAGACGTCAAATGAATTTTATTTGAATGCAACTCTAATCTATCGCGACAACTTTTCAATCAAGCTCTTATGGGCTGAAACGATTTTGACTTTCAAAAACGCATTTGGAAATATCTGGAGAATCTGATCAAAAACCGACCTTAATTGCTCTGGATTAAGATTTATTTATGGGTAGAGCTTGAGCGAAATCCATCTGATTTGGTGGCGTTTAGTATTTCCGATTCGGCTTTGTTCTGTATTGTTGCTGTGCACAAGTAGACGAAGAAGTCATTCCCAGGAGATGCTTAAACCTCTCACTATTAGAGGCAGTAGATTTTCTTAACCTGTACCTTCTTCATTTTTCATGCAAGAATGAGCGATTGGTTGAAAAATTGCGGCTTCCGAGAGACAGTTGAGTGGCATTAAGCTTCCAATTCGATATGGTAAACTTTTTCTCGGCTATTTCTACAAACGCTACGAACTTCACCAATAGAGAAGGGAACATAGCCGCCGACCCATCAGTGGTTGGTTTTACAGTCTTAATCATCTTCAACACAACCACTTGTCCCCTCACAGTTCTGCTCAATGTTCTGGTGATAAAGGCTGTGAAAACAACGCCTCGCCTCCGAACCAACAGCAACATCTTGCTGGCCTGTTTAGCGATGACTGAAGCATGAACTGGTCTCATTAGCCAGCCACTGTTTATCCGGTGGAAGATTTTCTTACAATCTGGCCTCAGCAACAGTGAACGATCAGATAGTTCTTTTCTACGTCTGTACTTGCAGAACTAAAAACCTCATACCTTCATCTGATGTTGGTCACTTTCGAGAGACACATAGCGATAAGATTTACGATGCGATACCTATATCTTATTAGATGTTTCAGTTGTGTCGTATCGTTGGGTATTTTTACGAGTTGTGACGTATTTTGACGAGCCCGTTGGGCGAGTAAAAATAAAAATAACGAGTAAAAATAGTCAGCGATACGACACAACAAATCGTCTAATAAGTTATTTATTATCCAACACGCCAAATTGTTATTTCAGTGCGGGCGAATTTCGCAGATATTTATTTACGGGGAGCGTGACTGAAGTAGGCGAAGCGGAATGGAATTAGCGCGTTGCCGTGTTGCTGTTTCTGTTTTCTTCACTAAATGATGAAACTTCGTTATCGTCCAACTACTTGCTTTCTTCGCTCGATTACCTAATAAACTTGGATCAATATTTGTTAGTCTTTCCGAGTCTTCGACGTCAGAAAGGTAATTTAAATTTTCCGCCATTTTTTTATAACTTTAATACAATTCGTCGCTTGCGCGATGCGAGAAAACCTGTTTAACTGGTTCTCTGGAGTACAAATACTTTTTTATCATTATTATTTATTCGCCACCGTATTGTGATACAAAATGAGTTTACAGAGATTTGTTACAATGTGGCAGGAAAGCCCAAAGAAACCCTAGGGCTTATGCAACGTAGGCTTTCCATGAAAATATGACGATGAGTAAACTAGATATTAGATTAACTGAACAGCAGCCGCAGAGTATAGATAAAATGAAAAAAAAAAAAAAAAGAAAGAGGATGGGAGTAGAGGGGAAAGAGCAAGTTCAGAGAGAAGGAATTTCTTTAGATTTTTCTTAAAAGTAGGTACACTTACTGAATTTACAACGTCTGGAATAAGCGAATTAAAAAACAAATGGCCTTGGTATAAGAAAATATATATCTAAGAGAATAGACATTCGAGACCTATTACAAAAGGCAGATAGAAAGCTCTTCAAGGCACGATCCGCTGACCCCGGTTGCCCGCTAAGCAAAATTATTCCTAAGAAGAAAAGAGACAAAATACAACTTCAGAAATAGAACTGTCCATCATCCTGGAATAAATTCGGAAAGGTTTAAGAATGTGTTTGCAAATAGGCTAGTTTTTAGACATAATATTTAGACTTTCTTCAGACCTTCAGACTTTCTTAATTATATTGTACAAGAGTTTGTTTTTTAACTGCTATCCAGGCTATCTAAGGAATATGTTTAGTTTCCGGTCTGTATCCTATAATCTACGCGGAAATTATATTTTGTCTCTACCGCCTACAAAAACTACTACTTATGGTCTTCACTCCTTTTCATATATGGCTTCAAAACTATGGAACTCTCTTCCGGACTCTTTTAGTACGTCTGACTTTTCTGATTTCAAGCGCAAGATTCTACAGTATGACTCTTTCTCATAGTTAAATCTTAGAATGTTACAATTTTACATTTTACATTTTAGTAGTATTTAGAATTATACTTGTAACTCGAAGATACTAGCTTATCCCTTAGCTACTCCAATTTCGAGATTAAATAAAGTATATTATTTGTCTAGTTATAGTTAATGATTCTTAGATTATATTTTTTAATATTCAACGATTCTTAGATTATCTTTTTAATATTGTAACTTGAGATATGTACTTTGATCTTGAGAGAATAAAGATCATTATTATTATTATTATTATTATTATTAGTAGTAGTAGTAGTAGTAGTAGTAGTAGTAGTAGTAGTAGTAGTAGTAGTAGTAGTAGTGTTGAAACGAGAAACGTCTTATATTAGTTCTGCACTTTGGAACATAAAAGGAACTGGAATTCCTAGTATTATAATCATGAACCTGATTCCTTCGTAGAAACGTGTTGTTAAATATATTTGGTAACAACCCGATTTTATATAGTTTGAGTTTAAGTTTAAGTTTAATAATGCTTTTTACCACTGTACAAGAATAATAAGCAATAAATCGGTACAGAAGGTAAAGGAAAGTAATAGGGCCATCCAGTCAGTGTTATTCAATTCATCTTTAAATTTGGCAGTGTTATGAAAGTTAACTTCACGGTGCAAGACCCATCGGTAATTGGGTAAGGTCTTGGATTGTGCAGAATGAACCAACAAAAACAAAGGAAGATGATCAGAAATGTCAGTTACAAGAAGACCAGACTTGACAATGTCATTGATATTATTTGTAAAAATATTATCAGTTAGGTGGTTGTGTGCGAGGTGAGTCTTGTTGGCCTTGTTCTCAGTGGAATAACTGAGTACCTTTGTGGTACTCAGATACGTCAGTCCAGCGGTGTTGCAGATCATAGACCCGAACCAACATGGCGGTATTCCAAGATCCTCCACCGTGTACGCTCTGGTTTCCATGGTACATAACTGGTCACAAGCCACTGATGCCACAGGCGCAGCTGTTAGAGTGGTATTTTTCGACTATCGTAAGGCTTTTGATCTTA
>NC_142526.1:5217500-5290000 GCF_964205215.1 Stylophora pistillata | reverse complement strand
TTTCACCTACTTCGTCGTATATCAAGAGACACGTCGCCACCAAGAGAAGATAAAAGCACAGCAACTGCTCCGAGAAAAAGTTGAAAGAATTACCAAAGACAAAAAGGCGGTTAAGACGACTATGTTTGTGACCGGTGCTGTTGTTGTTTGCCTTCTTCCACTTTGTTTCTGTTTTGTCGTTACAGCTACAGGCCTTTATGATTTTTGCCCGATCAACGTACCCACTGATGCAAACATGTACCATGCTTAATTCGCTTGTCAATCCACTGGTTTACTGCTGGAGACAAAAGGAATGAGAAAGATAATTTTTGGAACAAGAACCCTGGGGCCTGTTTCTCGAAAGTCCCGGTAACTTAGCGCGCCCGAAGCCATGTTTTAAAATTTATATTTAAACGATAAAAAGCAGGTTCTGGCACCCAAACCAGTCCTTTTTGTTTCTTTTGCAGATAGTTCTATTGTATCATTTTCATAACTTTTGAAATCCATATCTTGAATGAAAATAGAACAGCTTTACGGGCCCGTTAAGCTACCGGGACTTTCAAGAAACGAATTACTAACATTGGAAATCGGCTATCTGTCGAAATCGTTTCATTCGCCATTTGATTGGCCAGTAGGGAATGCTATCGTCCATGGCACCTATATCAATTAAAAAGTAAAAAAAAACAGCTGCCTCATTCGTTATATCATAGAAATGTATTACAAAACAAACAGAGAACATGCTCAGGGAGAGAATTTGTATTCAGAGTCACACTCTATAACACGCCTTGTTGTTACTTCATGTATCGTTACCTTGCCTTCTCTTATGAGATTTTACATCATGAAACACGCCGCCATAGAAGGAAAATAAAAGGACAGTGATTGCCCGAAGAGGAAATGGAAAGACTTACCAAAAAGAACAAGGCCTTCAAGACAACCATTTTTTATTGTTGGTGCTGTTACTTTTCTTTCTTCCAGTCTGTTTTTGCCTCCTTTTTTAACCACAGACCTTTGTAATACTTTTGTCATCATGAAGTAGTCATATTTCCATGCCCCATGCTAAACTCGCTTATTAATCCAGTAGACATGATTTTCTGCTGGACGCAAAAACTTCAACGTGCACATATCAAGGCTTTCAATTGTTTAGTAGTAGACATCTTTATTTATGCAGGATAGCCCCTTCAGTGTAGTAAACACTCGTATCAACGGGGGTCCTGTTACCCACCCATCCCACTCCAGGGGAGGACATCCATCACAAAGTATTCTCTTTCGTGGGAAATTAACGTCTCCTGCCCCATTCTCGGAGACCCAGGGGCTGTGAGTCGATTTCAAGTTAGGGCAGAAGAGCCCCTGGGGACATTGTCTTACAAGGCTAGTTCTAAACGGTCGTAGTCGCTCTGGCATCTGATTGGTACAGGAAAATCTTTGTGTTTTTCTGCCCAATCAGAGTGTGAAGTGTGCTTTAGAGTCCTTTCATGTGTTTTAACACGGACATATACAAGAAGCTCTGTTGCTCGCCATGTTTGTTTAGGCCGTGCGACGAAGCTTTGCTCGAAGTGAAAAGTTTCAGTCTCAGCCCACAATGTAAGAGAAATCGATCAGATTGTCCGCGAAAATTTTACCGGAAATTATACTGAATACTTTCGCAGGTATCACAAAAGAACGTGTTTAAAATTTTGCGAGGTTCGCGTAAAACATAATGGTTGCAGGCGTTAATATTTCGCTTTAAACGTTAGACGAGATGTAAGCTTATTAAAATCTTTCTAGATTTTTTGTATAATTTGCTGTAACTGAAACTTTGCCAATCCCGTACAGTTATTTCGTCGCACGGGCCACGCAGGTATGTCGAGCAACTGTCGCTAACGCAACTTTCTGTTCGCTCCAAAATCTAATCTAATCTTAGTTTGAAAAAAAAAAGAGAAAAGCTTAGCGTGGAAAGTTTTGTTTATTAGATGTGGGTAGATGACCCTGTACTAAGCTGGCATTTACAATAAAACAAACCCGCCCTTCGGTAACTGTCCAAAAACATCTCTCCTTCCCACGATGTTCTCGATAATAAGTTTTTGTTCAGATTTTAATTAGCTAACCGGAAACACAGCTAAGCTTTCTTTAAGCGCTTGCTGGTGGTCTTCCACGAACTTGACGTTCTCTGCAACCTTGGCCATATTGTGAAAGACTTAACTACAAATTAAAGTGAAGATTAGATTTTGGCGCGCACAGAAAGCTACGTAAGCGTAAGCGCCAGTTGCTCGGCATACCTGCGTGGCCCGTGCGACGAAACAACTTCACCGGATTGGCAAAGTTTCAGTCACAGCAAATTACACAAAAAATCTAGAAAGATCTAAGCTTACATCTCGTTTAACGTTTAAAGCGACATATCAACGCCTGCAACCATCGTGTTTTATACGAACCTCACAAACTTTTAAACACGTTCTCTTGTGATAGCTGCGAAATTATTCAGTATAATTTCCGGTGAGATTTTTGCGGACAATCTGATCGATTTCTCTTACATTGTGTGCTGAGACTGAAACTTTTCACCTCGAGCAAAACTCCGTCGTACGGCCCAAACAAACATGGCGTGTAACTAAGCTTCTTGTATATGTCCGTGTTAAACACACGAAAGGACTCTAAAGCACACTTTACTCTGATTGGGCAGAAAAACACAAAGATTTTCTGGCACCAATCAGATGGCAAAACGACTGCGACCGTTTGGAACTAGTCTTGTAAGACAATGTCCCCAGGGACTCTTCCGCCCTAACTTCAGCCCCTGGGTCTCCGAGGATGCTCCTAACCCTGTAGGAGACGGGATCTCCATTTATTCGTCCCGAGAAGATTAGAATATCTGACCATTTCTTGATGTTATAGAAAGGTAGCATATTCTTCTCAATCATTTTAAGACCCTGAGTGTTGGTCCGGCCGGGGCTCGAACTTTCGACCTCCCGCACAACCGGTCCAGCGGTCTATCCATTGAGCTAACTGGGAGGCGGTTAGCCGCGAAGCTTTTTCAAAGCTTGCTGAAGAAAATTAAATTAGATTTGTGGCCATACAAAAATAAAACTAGATTCAGAAAAATTTGGTTCTCAGCAATTTCGCAAATGCATTTTTTCTAAGATCATAGGATACAGTGAAAACAATAACCGGTTGTCAATAATTCCATTTAAGCTGACATTAACATTTATACCAAAATCGCTAACTCTATCAACAATCAATCACAGGACAATCCCTTATTTCCGTACTGTTATAGCAAATTTACTGCAATGAAAAGAGGGTGATTCTTTTGAGTTTTTTCCTATTCTGTGATTTTCGACAAAATCAGCAACCTCGTGAATTACACTATAAACAATTGTTATAATTCATGCGCGAGAACAAGGCAGGTGGAAACACATGCACACTAAAACTGATCGTTTCTGTAAAAGCTTCCGGACAACAGCTAATACTCAACGCATTCCACCAAAAGGTTCATTTGATCTTTAATAGCATTAACCTCAACATATATAACTACTCCAAGGTCAATTTACAAACGCTACAAGGATGGCTGGCGCTGGCACAGAAGGCGACACAGCTTATGTCCCTCTGAAGGTTAGTGACATTATCATCATCATCATTAACAGCATCGCTTGTCCCTACACAATTCTCCTCAACGTATTGGTGATAAAGGCCGTGAAAACGACCCCTCGACTCCGATCCAACAGCAACATCTTACTGGCCTGTTTAGCGGTGACTGATGCATTAACTGGTCTCCTTTGCCATATACCGTTCATCCTGTGGCCAATGTTCCTACAACTTGGTCTTAGTTACACTGGTAAAGTTGCACATTTCTTTTTCTCTTCTTTAGCTATGTTGATAACAGCTTCTTGCCTTCATTTGATGTTGGTTACATTCGAGAGACTCGTGGCCATCAAATTTACGATGCAATACTCAAACTTTATAACTGATCGTAACCTCAAGAGAGCGGTGATCACGGTTTGGATCATTTCTTTCATGTGTGGGATTTTCAGCGTGTTTCAAATGAATTTTGTTTTACATCCTGTAGGAGGCCTTGTTACTCTTTCATGTATCGTTTTCGTTGCCTCCTCTTATGTGATTTTGTATCTCGAAACACGTCGCCACCAAAAGAAGATAAAAGCACAGCAACTGTCCCAGGAAGAAGTGAGAAGATTCACCAAAGAGAATAAGGCGCTAAAGACGACTGTTTTTGTAGTTGGTGCTATTATTGTTTGCCTTCTTCCAGTTTGTTTCTGTCTCATTGTTAGAGTTACAGGGATTTACGATATTTGTCCCCTCAACGAACCATTGATGCAAACATGCTCCTTGTTGAATTCGCTCGTTAATCCACTGATTTACTGCTGGAGACAGAAAGAAATGAGAAACGTTATATTTAAATAAGACCCTGGGAGGCGGATCCAGCTATCTAGTAAGATGAGGGATGGGGACGGGAAAAAGCGAAAAAATCCTGAGGGAGGCAATGTAAGGACGACAGAATATTATGCTCAGATAATCCTTTAAGTAATTGTCACCTACTTTTCATGTCAATTCTTTTAACCACGGTGGATTTTTCTCTTAGCTTTGCAAATTTCTTATCAACACGATAAACGAAATTTTTCAATAATCATGAATATTTTCAGGAAAATATACTTTGGATCGAGAGGGTCGAATTGAATGCATCCACAACCTCGTTTTCACAAAGCTTGATCAAAACACGAAAATATCATTGCCAGAAAGACAACATTATGTTTTTCAATTTTTCCATTTTCTTTATCTTTGATTTTCTTTTTCTCCTTTTTTTTTTTTTTATCACATTAAAAAAAGACCTTTAGTTCTCATTTAACAGTTTTGGAACTGATGATTCGTTAATTTGCAAGTTAACCTTTTTTATATCACGCTGGATATGTCTACAACTGTATGTGAGTCTTAAAGAATCTTTGGGAATGGTTTTTGTGTTATTTCTGCCTTGCCCAGACTTTTCAACTGCTAAGTAATAGCGCATTTTCTACCCACATTTGCTTCATTTGATTTCAAAAACTGGTTCCAGATAGCTGATAATTTTTCTAAAGAATTGTCAATATTTTGTCGAGCTGATCGAGAAAACAAGAAATCAGAATTGGGATCTCAGAGGTGAGCTTTACAAAATGATTAATGGCTGCTTGTCAGTTGCATGACACATGATTTTCATCCTCAAATAAGGAAATATTTCCTGAATCATTTATTTCATTGAATCAACCTCTTGAGATAATGTTTACCAAACAGCGATGACATTACTGAAAGGGGTTCTAATGGTGTCCTTGAAACTCTTTACCGCAACTTTCTAAATTTCTAAATTGTTTCCTGGGTATATATGATGAATATATTAAGGTAGACATGTGAGGTCTGGCCCCCATATATTTAACAATTATTCCACGAGCGCGCGTTGGATATGAGATGATAGATAGCCAACGCCCCTAACTTATTAGACAAATCTTCTCGACTTTATTTTGTAAGAAGAAACCGGATGTTACAATGTAGAGATATTAGATTATGGTATATTGGCTCATATACCATAATGGCTAAGCCAATAAAAAGTCTTGCATTATCCAATGATCCAGTTTTTAATGATATAAAATATCCTTTTTGATGTCTTTTAACCGCGGTACTCTGATTAATCTACTTTAACTCACATAAATCTGGCACGTTCGCAAGAAATAAATCTTTAGGTTGAAGTAAGTTATAATATCTGGGATTTTAGAACCACTTTCATTTTAGAACAATGCGTTAGATTATAGCTTTTTTCGGAGACATTTACAAACATGTTTCGCTTCCATGTGCATTTTTCTTTTCACTTGGCCTTCCTCGCACGCACACAACCATAATTTCTAGTTGTGTATTAAGTGTTAATTTTTATTGGAAGCCACGAAGTATAAGTTTGATTAGACGAGTCAAAAAATGTTTGAATAAGAAAAATAAATCAGAAAGAGTTAGGAGAGGAGATTATGGAGATGATTGGCACCGATTTCGAACAACAATCTCCCACAATAAGGAAAGTTTAAACCAGCATACTAGGCTAGATATCGACTGAAATCAATTGCATGAACCTCTAAGATACTTCATACAGTTTTATTAAAAATCCACCCCTAAGGTATTTTTTAAGGATACACTTCTAAGTGCGAGTTTTACCCACCAAAATAATGTTTCCTTTCTAAATGGGTTTTTCTTTAGTTTCAACAAGTAGACATTGGAACCAAAGTTTTACAGGTCAAATGTTTGTCTTTTTTTTCACTACATCCACTTATGCTCCACTTTCGTAAATATGCACCTACTTCAAATTAACTTTTTTTCGCGTATCAAACGCTACTGTTCGTATTGACATAACTGACAGCTTTGGAAACCACAAAATATTTGTTCAGTGCGGTTAGAGAAAAGGTGGAGGAGGATGAACAAACGCGAAATGCGTGACCACCGGCCTTCATAACGTTTTTGTCATCATGAAGTAATCATACCTCCATGTTCCATGTTAAAATCGCTTGTTAATCCAGTAAGCATGATTTTCTCCTGCACGCAAAAACTCAATCATTTTATCTAAGATCATAGGAAACAGTGAAAACAATAACCGGTTGTCAGTACTTTCATCGAGGCTGACATGAACTATTTCTACCAAAATCACCAACTCTTACAACAATCAATCACTGTACAATCCCTTATTTCCGTACTTTGAGTGTATACTTTCATTATTCATTTCGTTATAGCAAATTTACTGCAATGAAAAGAGGGTGATTTTCCCTCACACAATTGTTTTGAGTTTTTTTTCCTATTTTGTGATTCCGACAAAAACAACAACCTCGTGATATACAATAAAGAATTATTGCAATTCATGCGCGAGAAAAAGGCAAGTGGGAAGACATGCACATTAAAGCTGATCGTTTCTGTAAAAGCTTCCGGACAACAGCTGAAACCCAATGCATTGCAACGAAAGGTTTACTTGATCTTCACTGGTTTTCAACTCAACATTTTAAACTTCTCCAAGATTAATTTACAAACTCTACCAAGATGGTTGGCACAGAAGGCGAAACAGCTTATGTCCCTCTAAAGGTTAGTGACATCATCATCATCATCATTAACAGCATCGCTTGTCCCTTCACAATTCTCCTCAACGTGTTGGTGATAAAGGCCGTGAAAACGACCCCTCGACTACGATCCAACTGCAACATCTTGCTGGCCTGTTTAGCGGTGACTGATGCATTAACTGGTCTCCTTGGCCACATACCGTTCATCTTTTGGCTAGTGTTCCTTCGATATGGTCTTAGTTACACTAGTACAGTTGAAAATGTCTTTTTCTCTTCTTTGGCTGTGTTGATAACAGCTTCCTGCCTTCATTTGATGTTGGTTACATTCGAGAGACTCATGGCGATCAAATTTACGATGCAATACTCAAACTTTATAACTGATGCTAAACTCAAGAGAGGGGTGACCACAGTTTGGATCATTTCTTTCATGTGTGGAACTTTTAGCGTGTTTCGAATGAAATTTGTTTTACTTCTTATGGGAGGCCTTGTCACTCTCTCATGTATCATTTTCGTTGCCTCCTCTTATGTGATTTTGTATCTCGAAACACGTCACCACCAAAAGAAGATAAAAGCACAGCAACTGCCCCAGGAGGAAGTGAGAAGATTTTCTAAGGAGAACAAGGCGCTTAAGACGACTGTTTTTGTAGTCGGTGCTGTTATTGTTTGCCTTCTTCCAGTTTGTTTCTGTCTCATTGTTGTAGTTATAGGGATTTACGATACTTGCCCCGTCAATCAACCATTCATGCAAACTTGCTGCATGTTAAATTCGCTTGTTAATCCACTGATTTACTGCTGGAGACAGAAAGGAATGAGAAACGTCATATTTAAAATAAGACCCAGGGTGGTGGATCCAGCTCTTCAGTAGATGAGGGATACGGGGCGGGAAAAAGTAATCTGAAAAAATCCTGATCGAGGCAATGTTACAACGACAGAATATCATGCTCAAACAATCCTTAAGTAATTGTCATCTACTTTTCATGTCAATTCTTTTAACCACGGTGGATTTTCCTCTTAGATTTGCAATTTTCTCTCTTATCAACGCGATAAACGAAATTTCTCATTAATAATATTTTTAAGGAAAACAGAACTTGGATAAAAAGTCCAATCTAATGTATCCACAGACTCGTTTCCACAAAGCTTGATCAAAACAAGAAAATATCATTGCCAGAAAGACAACATGTTTTTCAATTTTTCGATTTTCCTTATCTTTGATTCTTTTTTTTTTTTTTTTTTTTTTTTGATCACATTTAGTTCTCATTTAACAGTTTTGGAACTGATGATTCGTTAATTTGCAAGTTAACCTTCTTTTACATTACGCTGGATATGTCTACAACTGTGTGTGAGTCTTAAAAAGAATCTTTGGGAATAAATGGTTTTTGTATTATTTCTGCCTTGCCCAGACTTTTCAACTGCTAAGTAATAGCGCATTTTCAACACATATTTGTTTCATTTTATTTCAAGAAGTGGTTTCAGTTAGTTGATAATTTTCCTAAAAAATAGTCAATGTTTTGTCGAGCTGATCGAGAAAACAAGAAATCAGAATTGGGATCTCAGAGGTGAGCTTTACAAAATGATTAATGGCTGCTTGTCAGTTGCATGACACATGATTTTCATCCTCAAATAAGGAAATATTTCCTAAATCATTTATTTTATTGAATTAACCTCTTGAGATAATGTTTACCGAACAGCGATGACATTACTGGAAGGGGTTCTAATGGTGTCCTTGAAACTCATTACCGCAACTTTCTAAATTTCTAAACTGTTTCCTGGGTATATATGATGAATATATTAAGGTAGACATGTGAGGTCTGGCCCCCATATATTTAACAATTATTCCACGAGCGCGCGTTGGATATGAGATGATAGATAGCCAACGCCCCTAACTTATTAGACAAATCTTCTCGACTTTATTTTGTAAGAAGAAACCGGATGTTACAATGTAGAGATATTAGATTATGGTATATTGGCTCATATTCCATAATGGCTAAGCCAATAAAAAGTCTTGAATTGCATTATCCAATGATCCAGTTTTTAATGATATAAAATATCCTTTTTGATGTCTTTTAACCGCGGTACTCTGATTAATCTACTTTAACTCACATAAATCTGGCACGTTCGCAAGAAATAAATCTTTAGGTTGAAGTAAGTTATAACATCTGGGATTTTAGAACCACTTTCATTTTAGAACAATGCGTTAGATTATAGCTTTTTTCGGAGACATTTACAAACATGTTTCGCTTCGATGTGCATTTTTCTTTTCACTTGGCCTTCCTCGCACGCACACAACCATAATTTCTAGTTGTGTATTAAGTGTTAATTTTTATTGGAAGCCGCGAACTATAAGCTTGATTGGACGAGTCAAAAAATGTTTGAATAAGAAAAATAAATCAGAGAGAGTTAGGAGAGGAGATTATGGAGATGATTGGCACCGATTTCGAACAACAATCTCCCACAATAAGGAAAGTTTAAACCAGCATACTAGGCTAGATATCGACTGAAATCAATTGCATGAACCTCTAAGATACTTCATACAGTTTTATTAAAAATCCACCCCTAAGGTATTTTTTAAGGATACACTTCTAAGTGCGAGTTTTACCCACCAAAATAATGTTTCCTTTCTAAATGGGTTTTTCTTTAGTTTCAACAAGTAGACACTGGAACCAAAGTTTTACAGGTCAAATGTTTGTCTTTTTTTTCACTACATCCACTTATGCTCCACTTTCGTAAATATGCACCTACTTCAAATTAACTTTTTCTCGCGTATCAAACGCTACTGTTCGTATTGACATAACTGACAGCTTTGGAAACCACAAAATATTTGTTCAGTGCGGTTAGAGAAAAGGTAGAGGAGGATGAACAAACGCGAAATGTCTGACCACCGGCCTTTATAATGTTTTTGTCATCATGAAGTAATCATACCTCCATGTCCCATGTTAAAATCGCTTGTTAATCCAGTAAGCATGATTTTCTCCTGGACGCAAAAACTCAATCATTTTATCTAAGATCATAGGAAACAGTGAAAACAATAACCGGTTGTCAGTACTTTCATTGAGACTGACATGAACTATTTATACCAAAATCACCAACTCTTACAACAATCAATCACTGTACAATCCCTTATTTCCGTACTTTCCGTGTATACTTTCATTATTCATTTCGTTCTAGCAAATTTACTGCAATGAAAAGAGGGTGATTTTCCCTGACACAATTATTTTGAGTTTTTTTTCCTATTTTGTGATTCCGACAAAAACAACAACCTCGTGACATACAATAAAGAGTTATTGCAATTCATGCGCGAGAAAAAGACAAGTGGGAAGACATGCACATTAAAGCTGATCGTTTCTGTAAAAGCTTCCAGACAACAGCTGATATTCAATGCATTGCAAAGAAAGGTTTACTTGATCTTCACTGGTTTTCAACTCAACATTTTAAACTACTCCAAGATTAATTTACAAACTCTACCAAGATGGTTGGCACAGAAGGCGAAACAGCTTGTGTCCCTCTAAAGGTTAGTGACATCATCATCATCATCATTAACAGCATCGCTTGTCCCTTCACAATTCTCCTCAACGTGTTGGTGATAAAGGCCGTGAAAACGACCCCTCGACTACGATCCAACTGCAACATCTTGCTGGCCTGTTTAGCGGTGACTGATGCATTAACTGGTCTCCTTGGCCACATACCGTTCATCTTTTGGCTAGTGTTCCTTCGATATGGTCTTAGTTACACTAGTACAGTTGAAAATGTCTTTTTCTCTTCTTTGGCTGTGGTGATAACAGCTTCCTGCCTTCATTTGATGTTGGTTACATTCGAGAGACTCATGGCGATCAAATTTACGATGCAATACTCAAACTTTATAACTGATGCTAAACTCAAGAGAGGGGTGACCACAGTTTGGGTCATTTCTTTCATGTGTGGAATTTTTAGCGTGTTTCGAATGAAATTTGTTTTACTTCTTATGGGAGGCCTTGTCACTCTTTCATGTATCATTTTCGTTGCCTCCTCTTATGTGATTTTGTATCTCGAAACACGTCACCACCAAAAGAAGATAAAAGCACAGCAACTGCCTCAGGAGGAAGTGAGAAGATTTTCTAAGGAGAACAAGGCGCTTAAGACGACTGTTTTTGTAGTTGGTGCTGTTATTGTTTGCCTTCTTCCAGTTTGTTTCTGTCTCATTGTTGTAGTTATAGGGATTTACGATACTTGCCCCGTCAACCAACCATTCATGCAAACTTGCTGCATGTTAAATTCGCTTGTTAATCCACTGATTTACTGCTGGAGACAGAAAGGAATGAGAAACGTCATATTTAAAATAAGACCCAGGGTGGTGGATCCAGCTCTTCAGTAGATGAGGGATACGGGGCGGGAAAAAGTAACCTGAAAAAATCCTGATCGACGTAATGTTACGACGACAGAATATCATGCTCAAACAATCCTTAAGTAATTGTCACCTACTTTTCATG
The DNA here is from genome assembly GCF_964205215.1 of Stylophora pistillata. NCBI lineage: Eukaryota > Metazoa > Cnidaria > Anthozoa > Scleractinia > Pocilloporidae > Stylophora > Stylophora pistillata. Next base: position 5,278,524 of record NC_142526.1, on the reverse strand, counting down.
TCAATTCTTTTAACCACGGTGGATTTTCCTCTTAGATTTGCAATATTTTTCTTATCAAGGCGATAAACGAAATTTCTCATTAATAATATTTTTAAGGAAAACAGAACTTGGATAAAAAGTCGAATTTAATGCATCCACAGCCTCGTTTCCACAAAGCTTGATCAAAACAAGAAAATATCATTGCCAGAAAGACAACATTATGTTTTTCAATTTTTCGATTTTCCTTATCTTTGATTCTTTTTTTTTTTTTTTTTTTTTTTTTTTGATCACATTAAAAAAAGACGTTTAGTTCTCATTTAACAGTTTTGGAACTGATGATTCGTTAATTTGCAAGTTAACCTTCTTTTACATTACGCTGGATATGTCTACAACTAAGTGTGAGTCTTAAAAAGAATCTTTGGGAATAAATGGTTTTTGTATTATTTCTGCCTTGCCCAGAATTTTCAACTGCTAAGTAATAGCGCATTTTCTACCCATATTTGTTTCATTTTATTTCAAGAAGTGGTTTCAGTTAGCTGATAATTTTCCTAAAAAATAGTCAATGTTTTGTCGAGCTGATCGAGAAAACAAGAAATCAGAATTGGGATCTCAGAGGTGAGCTTTACAAAATGATTAATGGCTGCTTGTCAGTTGCATGACACATGATTTTCATCCTCAAATAAGGAAATATTTCCTGAATCATTTATTTTATTGAATTAACCTCTTGAGATAATGTGTACCGAACAGCGATGACATTACTGAAAGGGGTTCTAATGGTGTCCTTGAAACTCTTTACCGCAACTTTCTAAATTTCTAAACTGTTTCGCTGGGTATATATGATGAATATATTAAGGTAGACATGTGAGGTCTGGCCCCCATATATTTAACAATTATTCCACGAGCGCGCGTTGGATATGAGATGATAGATAGCCAACGCCCCTAACTTATTAGACAAATCTTCTCGACTTTATTTTGTAAGAAGAAACGGGATGTTACAATGTAGAGATATTAGATTATGGTATATTGGCTCATATTCCATAATGGCTAAGCCAATAAAAAGTCTTGAATTGCATAATCCAATGATCCAGTTTTTAATGATATAAAATATCCTTTTTGATGTCTTTTAACCGCGGTACTCTGATTAATCTACTTTAACTCACATAAATCTGGCACGTTCGCAAGAAATAAATCTTTAGGTTGAAGTAAGTTATAACATCTGGGATTTTAGAACCACTTTCATTTTAGAACAATGCGTTAGATTATAGCTTTTTTCGGAGACATTTACAAACATGTTTCGCTTCGATGTGCATTTTTCTTTTCACTTGGCCTTCCTCGCACGCACACAACCATAATTTCTAGTTGTGTATTAAGTGTTAATTTTTATTGGAAGCCACGAAGTATAAGTTTGATTAGACGAGTCAAAAAATGTTTGAATAAGAAAAATAAATCAGAAAGAGTTAGGAGAGGAGATTATGGAGATGATTGACACCGATTTCGAACAACAATCTCCCACAATAAGGAAAGTTTAAACCAGCATACTAGGCTAGATATCGACTGAAATCAATTGCATGAACCTCTAAGATACTTCATACAGTTTTATTAAAAATCCACCCCTAAGGTATTTTTTAAGGATACACTTCTAAGTGCGAGTTTTACCCACCAAAATAATGTTTCCTTTCTAAATGGGTTTTTCTTTAGTTTCAACAAGTAGACATTGGAACCAAAGTTTTATAGGTCAAATGTTTGTCTTTTTTTTCACTACATCCACTTATGCTCCACTTTCGTAAATATGCACCTACTTCAAATTAACTTTTTCTCGCGTATCAAACGCTACTGTTCGTATTGACATAACTGACAGCTTTGGAAACCACAAAATATTTGTTCAGTGCGGTTAGAGAAAAGGTAGAGGAGGATGAACAAACGCGAAATGTCTGACCACCGGCCTTTATAATGTTTTTGTCATCATGAAGTAATCATACCTCCATGTCCCATGTTAAAATCGCTTGTTAATCCAGTAAGCATGATTTTCTCCTGGACGCAAAAACTCAATCATTTTATCTAAGATCATAGGAAACAGTGAAAACAATAACCGGTTGTCAGTACTTTCATCGAGGCTGACATGAACTATTTATACCAAAATCACCAACTCTTACAACAATCAATCACAGTACAATCCCTTATTTCCATACTTTGAGTGTATACTTTCATTATTCATTTCGTTCTAGCAAATTTACTGCAATGAAAAGAGGGTGATTTTCCCTGACACAATTATTTTGAGTTTTTTTTCCTATTTTGTGATTCCGACAAAAACAACAACCTCGTGACATACAATAAAGAGTTATTGCAATTCATGCGCGAGAAAAAGACAAGTGGGAAGACATGCACATTAAAGCTGATCGTTTCTGTAAAAGCTTCCAGACAACAGCTGATATTCAATGCATTGCAAAGAAAGGTTTACTTGATCTTCACTGGTTTTGAACTCAACATTTTAAACTACTCCAAGATTAATTTACAAACTCTACCAAGATGGTTGGCACAGAAGGCGAAACAGCTTGTGTCCCTCTAAAGGTTAGTGACATCATCATCATCATCATTAACAGCATCGCTTGTCCCTTCACAATTCTCCTCAACGTGTTGGTGATAAAGGCCGTGAAAACGACCCCTCGACTACGATCCAACTGCAACATCTTGCTGGCCTGTTTAGCGGTGACTGATGCATTAGCTGGTCTCCTTGGCCACATACCGTTCATCTTTTGGCTAGTGTTCCTTCGATATGGTCTTAGTTACACTAGTACAGTTGAAAATGTCTTTTTCTCTTCTTTGGCTGTGTTGATAACAGCTTCCTGCCTTCATTTGATGTTGGTTACATTCGAGAGACTCATGGCGATCAAATTTACGATGCAATACTCAAACTTTATAACTGATGCTAAACTCAAGAGAGGGGTGACCACAGTTTGGGTCATTTCTTTCATGTGTGGAATTTTTAGCGTGTTTCGAATGAAATTCGTTTTACTTCTTATAGGAGGCCTTGTCACTCTTTCATGTATCATTTTCGTTGCCTCCTCTTATCTGATTTTATATCTCGAAACACGTCACCACCAAAAGAAGATAAAAGCACAGCAACTGCCCCAGGAGGAAGTGAGAAGATTTTCTAAGGAGAACAAGGCGCTTAAGACGACTGTTTTTGTAGTTGGTGCTGTTATTGTTTGCCTTCTTCCAGTTTGTTTCTGTCTCATTGTTGCAGTTATAGGGATTTACGATACTTGCCCCGTCAACCAACCATTCGAGCTAACATCCTGCATGTTAAATTCGCTTGTTAATCCACTGATTTACTGCTGGAGACAGAAAGGAATGAGAAACGTCATATTTAAAATAAGACCCAGGGTGGTGGATCCAGCTCTCCAGTAGATGAGGGATACGGGGCGGGAAAAAGTAACCTGAAAAAATCCTGATCGAGGCAATGTTACGACGACAGAATATCATGCTCAAACAATCCTTAAGTAGTTGTCATCTACTTTTCATGTCAATTCTTTTAACCACGGTGGATTTTCCTCTTAGATTTGCAATTTTTTTTCTTATCAACGCGATAAACGAAATTTCTCATTAACAATATTTTTAAGAAAAACAGAACTTGGATAAAAAGTCCAATTTAATGCATTAACAGCCTCGTTTCCACAAAGCTTGATCAAAACAAGAAAATATCATTGCCAGAAAGACAACATTATGTTTTTCAATTTTTCGATTTTCCTTATCTTTGATTCTTTTTTTTTTTTTTCTTTTTTTTGATCACATTAAAAAAGGACCTTTACTTACCATTTAACAGTTTTGGAACTGATGATTCGTTAATTTGCAAGTTAACCTTCTTTTACATTACGCTGGATATGTCTACAACTGTGTGTGAGTCTTAAAATGAATCTTTGGGAATAAATGGTTTTTGTATTATTTCTGCCTTGCCAAGACTTTTCAACTGCTAAGTAATAGCGCATTTTCTACCCACGTGTGTTTCATTTGATTTCAAGAACTGGTTTAGCTGATAATTTTCCTAAAAAATAGTCAATGTTTAGTCGAGCTGATCGAGAAAACAAGAAATCAGAATTGGGATCTCAGAGGTGAGCTTTACAAACTTATTAATGGCTGCTTGTCAGCTGCATGACACATGAGTTTCATCCTCAAATAAGGAAATATTTCCTGAATCATTCATTTTATTGACTTGACCTCTTGAGATAATGTTTACCGAACAGTGATGACATTACTGGAAGGGGTTCTAATGGTGTCCTTGAAACTCTTTAACGCAACTTTCTAAATTTCTAAATTGTTTCCCTGAGTATATATGATGAATATATTAAGGTAGACATGTGAGGTCTGGCCCCCATATATTATAAAATATCCTATTTGATGTCTTTTAACCGCGGTACTCTGATTAATCTACGTCAACTCACTAAATTTGGCACGTTCGCAAGAAATAAATCTTTAGGTTGAAGTAAGTTATATTTTCTGAATTTCTGGAATTTTAGAACCACTTTCTTTTTAGAACAATGCGTTAGATTATAGCTTTTTTCGGAGACATTGCCAAACGTGTTTCATTTCGGTGTGCATTTTTTTTTTCTTTACCTGGCCTTCCTCGCACGTACACAACCATAATTTCTAATTGTGTAGTAAGTGTTAATTTTTAGTGGAAGCCACGAAGTATAAGTTTGGTTGAACGTGTCAAAAAAGGTTTGAATAGGAAAAATAAATCAGAGAGAGTTAGGAGAGGTTATTATGGAGATGATTGACACTGATTTCGAACGACAATCTCCCACAATAAGGAGACTTTAAACCAGCATACTAGGCTAGATATGGACTGAAATCAATTGAATGAACCTCTAGGGTCGTCTTTAAGGATACACAGAACCTTTCTCTTTCTTAAGTGTGAGTTTTACCCACAAAGATAATATTTTCTTTCTAGATGGGTTTTTCTTTAGTTTCAATGAATTAGGCATTGGACCCAAAGATCTATAGGTCAAGTGTTTGCCTTTTACTTACTTCATCCACTTATGCTTCACTTGCGTAAACGTGCACCTGCTTCCACTTAAAGTGCACCTACACCCAAAAAATTTTTTTCGCTTAACGAAGTAAGCTTATTTTTTTGAGTATTTCTGCGCAAAAATTTTTTTATTTGCTCAAATCTTCAATTTTCTATGCCCAGTCAAAATATGGAAAATCGGCCGCCATCTTGCCCCACGACCGAGTTTAAAGAAGAATGGCTCTAGCGGGTAATGTGACGTCAAATCGAGAACACGAAAGTCTGCATCTCACACATTTTCACTTGTTTGGGAAGATTGTCGTCGATATCGTCCGAAATATGCCGACTAGGTGTGTTGTATGAAGATTGTATGGAGCGCGATACCCTCTTGCAAATTTCGCACGTTGCTACATCCTTCTACAACACACTTAGTCGGCATATTTTCGGACAATTATCGACTACAACCTTCCCAAACAAGTGAAAATGTGTGAAAAGCAGACTTTCGTGTTCTCGATTTGACGTCACATTACCCACTAGAGCCATTCCTCTTTAAACTCGGTCGTGGGGCAAGATGGCGGCCGATTTTCCGTATTTTGACTGGGCATAGAAAATTGAAGATTTGAGCAAATAAAAAAATTTTTGCGCAGAAATACTCAAAAAAATAAGCTTACTTCGTTAAGCGAAAAAAATTTTTTGGGTGTAGGTGCACTTTAACTTTTTCTCGCGTATCAAACACTAATAATGGTATTGACATAACTGATAGCGTTGGAAACCACAAAATATTTGTTCGATACGATTACAGAAAAGGTTGAGGAGGATGAACAAACGCGAAATGTGTAAGAACAGGCGGAGACTTAGAGCGTTGGCATGAATACTGTTAATTTGCGTATTTTGGACTAATTTAGGCTGGTATAATGATATCGATCTACAGCGGATTAACTGAATGAGTGCATTCATTTCTTGGATAACGCATTTAATTTTTATTGCTACTTTGACCTTGATCTTCGGCTGAGATCATCTTCAAAGATTTTGGTTAACAAGTCAGGTCCGTTTTGTTGAATTGTAAATTCGAATTTAATCTAACACACATGTTTTGTCCTTGCCCCAGTCGTTCATTCCACCCGAGTCCTTCATAACACCACCATGCATGTCAACAAAGTTCATACCAGCATAGGTTTGACAGGTGTCATCAAGGAAGCTTTGATGCTCAAGTCGCTTGGTCCTTCCTCACTCGGCAGACTTGGCAGTGGCCGTGCTATCACCATCAGAGGCAAACCATACAACGATACCCGCGTTCAACACAAGCATCGAAAGGGAGTTTAACAGTGATACACTGGTCACTGTAGCTAACATTTTTACTGCACTCTTTTTTGCTTGCTTCCTATACTGTTCAATCATTTTGTAGGCAAAGTCTGTTCCAATGGCAGATAAAAAGTACATGAGTTGATGACTTTGGCCAATTAAATAAAAAATTCTTGGAAAAAGACGCTCGGGAAGTCTGCCGATATGTAGGAGGCCAGATAGAATCATATTAACCACGTGACCAATGTGGAAACAAACTACTGCATGCAGAGAATGCTAAGCACATGCCATCATCGTGGCAACTGCAAAACACCACGCCCGCCAAGTAAGGCACTGTCGCGTTTAAATAGCCGGCGAGAAATGCAGCGGCGCGCAGTGATGCGCTGAACGTGTTGTTGGAAGCACTTGTCTTACAAGAGAGGTACCTCCCGAGAAAGCTGAGATACCGCGCTACAGAGAAGTAAAAAGTAGGAGATTCGAAGATTATTCAACCAGTCTTCATCGGTCTCGTGTAAAAAAACATTACTTGGCTTGAGGTGAAGGTCATTAAACTGATACCACCATAGTCGAAGAAGAAGCAGGTTTTGCAGGCCATCTCAAACATGAGGCTCAACAGGTGTGCTAAACTGCTTGTGAGGTATACAGTTACTGTTCCGATTGCAGAGGAGAGCATTGGTAAATTGAAAGGATCAAAGATCGGATGAATGTCCTCACTAAAGGTCAAGGAAAAACGAATCTTAAAATACAGAGACACCGAGATATGACTCCAAACGTTCAAACTTTTGGTTGTGGATGTAGAAGAGGCTTTGTAAACACTGCCAAAACGTGCTGTAGTGCTTCCGGCATCCTGTCTTGATGAACGGTTCTCTATGCCACCCAGTCGTCTCTTCATCATCTAACAACTCCTTTTCGTGATTGCTTATCATTTTCTCTCCACCCGTGATTTTCTAAAGCCTTGGTTAAACGGCGCATGATAGTCGATGATAGTCGATTCTCTTCAAACTTTTATAAACTATCACCAACTATCATTCGCATGGTCAAACGGCCAAAAAATTTCGTGATAGTTGATGATAGTTCACCGACAGTCGCGCGAGCAAAGTCACGCGAGCAGCTAGTTCCAGGCTCTTTCCGCGTAAGATGTGAACACTAACATGGCTTCGCGTGAGACAAACAAACTTGTTGAAGTATGAATTTACGACGAAAGAGGGTGGCAGCTTGCTTAATAGTAATCGATTATTTGGAGGAATGTACGTCTATTAGACGTAATATCAGGTCATTACTCCATCTCGCCGTTGAACGTTTAGTGAAACGGTGTTTTTTCGGCGGTGTCTCTTCGAATTCCTGCGAGTTGACGCTTTCTCCAGATTCTTGGTTTTCAATATTTTCTTTCTCATTATTATTATCTTGGGTATAAAAACGAATTTTTGAAGCTAAAGCTGAGCGTCGCGAGGAGCTTTTGGCCACCATTTTAAACGAGTCCGCTGATTTTCGGGGAAAACAGCTGACCAAAAACTATCATAAACTATCATACGCGTGGTCAAACGAGAAAAACTATCATCGACTATCATGAAGAATTTGAACAAGCTCAAAATGAATGATAGTTGGTGATAGTCGATGATAGTGCATGATAGTTGGTGGTCAAACGAAAGCGCGCGCCTCAACTATCACGCAGCGGCTCGGGAAATTTCTGCAACTTCCGAAAACACGCGTGATATTAATCCTTAATTTTACTCGGCCCCATGCGATTACCTATACGTATTTACTTTAGAAACATATTCTTCGAAACCTTCCACGCCCTAACACATATTACTGATAGCACTAGTACTTTTTCCAATCAGCCGATATGAATTAACCCCATAATATCATAGGTTACAAATTACTTCTTAATTTTGGCGCGAAATCTCAGCGTTAATTTTTAATTTCACGTGTGAAATTACAAAATTGCCATGGTAACGTCTCTTGAATCGCGATCAGAGCCAAGATGGCGTCGAGATTTTAGACGGTGACCCTTGAAGAAGTTACGAAATTAAAAGAAGCGACCGAAAATTATTAACAGGCACGAAGAATTCGAAAGGTATTTTTTGTGAAGAAACTCAGAAAATTACGAACTTTAACAATAATGGTAAATTGGCCACCGCAACGATTACAAAAGCTGACGTTTCGAGCTTTACGGTGGCCAATTTACCATTTCAACTTTGTTGATATAACCAAATTATTTCGTTCCTCCCACCGACGCAGCCCCAAACAGTTTCTTTCGAAACTATCAGCCTTTAACAATAATGTATGCTTTAAACAAAAACTATATTCTTCTTTATGTTCTCGGTTTTCGATAGATTAAACTAGTAAAAACAATTACGGTTGTGAACGTAATTTGTCACCCACGATATTAAAAGATAATCAAATGGTTTACTTGTGAAATTAGGAAATAATTTCACTTGCGTTTCGTCAAAATTTTTATAATTTCCCTCGTCTAAAGGCTTGGGAAATTATCAGAATTTTGACAAAACGCAAGTGGAATTATTTCCTAATTTCACTCGTCGCCATTTGATTACGCATACTAACTTAGCATTGCATGAGCATTTGGGTAAATCGCACATGATTCTTGAGATAGCAAAGGAAATACTTTTCAAGGTGAACTAACTGTGTTACTAGCATCATTTTAAAAAGAGAATGTGGTGTTTCGAAAACGTCTCGTACCTCAAGCTTATATAATTGTTAATTGAGGGGATCAAGAGGGTCTCAATGGGGCGACGGCCCTTTCTGCTAACCGGTAAGAGTTTGGCCGCTTAACGACTAAAGATTTAATGATAATCTTCCTTAGCAATCAAAAGAATAAAAACCGGTTACCTGTTTTTTTTTTTAACGACTTATGATTAAAATGTGTCAAATTCTACCCCAACTGACTGAATTTTTCGTGTTTTACGGATAACGGTGAACCCTAATTGAGGCTCTCGATCTAACCCTCGTTTTCGACCTTCAATCCTCAGGAGTAAACTTGAAAAGTCGAGGAAAAAGCTGATCCAAGGCTGGCAAGTTGATAAGATTTTTAAGCTGAGAGTTTCCAAAAATATAGAACAACCGATCTTAAGATGAAAAAATATCAGACCTACGAAGAAGCACGCACATGAAGCCAAGGAGGTCGTAAATTTATGATCTGATCATCTGCGCTTCTTACTGACCATGAAATTAAAAAAGACACGTATAGCTTTAATACACTAATGAAAGGTTAATGAGCATCGTGTTGACTGAAATTAATTCTTTCTTATGGAAATTTTTACTGACAAAAGAAATCTAAAGGAAGGCATATTTTCTAAGGAAGAGACTAAGTGAGATATCTATCTATCTCGGCATTCTCAATTTTTTTCTTTAACTTTTTGAGAGAGAAAGTGATTGGTAGATACTTCGCTGGATTCTAGTAGTTCAAAACTTACTTAACATAAAGGTTCGTTGACGAATTTTTTTTCCGTTTAAAATAAAGCCTTGCGTTTGTTATGCAAAGCTATATACACTTTACTCAGTAGGTGAACAAATGTATGCAAACTTAGATGAAAAACGTGAAAGTCTTAGAAACATAAAACACAAACCAAAGAGTGCTCTAAGGTTAACACAAATCCAGAAAAAAAAATTGCGCTTGAAGAAATTTTCATGGATTATTCCTTTCCTTGAAACATTGTTCTCATAGTTTGGGAATTTGTTTCCTTAAAATGACCCTACTTTTTTTATTTTACTAAATCAACACTGATTTACCAAATTCATTTGCCCACCTGGATTGAAGAATCACAACGGGCTGGGGCGGAATTAATGATTTGGATAACGAAAGAGAGCATCTCTATTCTAATAGTGATGTGTCTAACGACTGGTAGGTGCTGCCCTCATGCTACACGGGTGTTTCAAATTATTGTCAGATTCAAATGAAACTTTTCTGCCACCCCAGAATGTCGCCAAGTTTCCCGGCTCGTTGGTTAGCATAATAATAATAATATTAATAATAATAATAATAATAATAATAATAATAATAGTAATAATTATAGCTAGGATTTAATTGAAAACTTAGGCAAACTATATATCCCTGGAAAGCTTATTACTTGAAGTTCATGAAAAAAAATATTTTACACTTCACATGTCAATTGTAATAGGATACCACTCATTTTTATTGTGCCACCTGCTGGGTTCTTCCAAGGGTTACTTAAGAAAAGATAACTCCTTCTGGAGTTGATAAAAAAAAATTGTTTTTAGTGTCAATTCAAAGAATACATGTTGCTTATTGTTATAAGTAGATGGATTTTTGATATGTTGAAAACATTTCAAATAGTGATCGATCAAATTTGACATAGGAAATCGAAGTTGTGTTTCACTTCATAACTTTGTTTACATAAATCATGTGGAAAATTGCTCTGCTCATAACACAAAACTTATCAAGAGGAACAAATGCTGAAAATTTCAGATCATTCGGATGAATTGTTCTCAAGATATCTTTTCTTGAAGACAAAATTATTGCGTAATGAGAAAATAGCCTTTAAACTTACAAGTAGCAATCACACTTAGTTGTTTAAATTATGCAACCATTCTAGTGGCCCAGGTGTCCATATTTTGTCTGCAGGAGTGTCTAAAAGTAATTCAAATGCCTCCTGGCTCATATGTTACTCCTTCTGTTTCTTGAAGGGCTTCCTACTGATGAGTCCTCAGAAGTTGCTCCATTTGATGCTCTCTCTTTTCCTTCTACGTAGCCTGTCAATCAGACTTCATCAATCATTTACTGTCTTTTGCATGTGCTGCCTGTCTGGTGCATACACCACTAAGGAAAGATAGCCTTTCCATAAATTTTTAGCCTACTACTGTCTTCCATGCTACAGCATGGAAAAGAACTCGGTCGTTAATGTCATATTATTTCCCTCTCTGGGTCACAGGAATAACGGTATAAGGCGGTTTCGCCCCGTAGAAATAACGCCGCCGAGTACAAGTTCACCTATCGAACGTAACAAGTTCGTCTGCAGCTTCCAACTCGTATCCTTGCAAAACGATTTGAAGATTTAGGGCAAACTAGAGGACGATGAACTTGAAATGGGGCAAAATCTCCCAAAAACGGAATAACGGATAAGCCATGTGTTTGGGGCAAAGCTAGTGGTTTCTGAAGGCGGATGTGAGACATGGCAAGGACACAGTAGTGAAGCGTCACTTTTCCAGTCTCAACATCCTAACTTTAGTGTGTATATCATCCTTACTGTTCTCTATACATCTCCTATGGTACTGACAAGGAAAATTTCTTTAACCATCAATAGCTTCACTAGTTGATGTTTATTTCTTTTATTTTCGTAACCTCGATGTTTGATTCAGTAGTGATAATGTAAGGAAAAATTAGAAGCTGGTCACTGAGATAATAATAATCTTTAGACAGGGTGCGTTCTCACAGAAGTGGTTTTCAGAACGGCCCTGTAACTACCCACCCAACCCACCCCAGGGAGGACATCCATCGCACAGTAATCTCGTGCGTGGGAAATTAACGTCTCCTACCCCAACCCTGCAGGAGACGGGACCTCCATTTATTCGTCCCTATCCGAGAAGACTAGAATATCTAACCATTTCTTGATGTTAAAGAAAGGAAGCATATTCTTCTCAATTAATTTTAAGACCCTGAGTGTTGGTCCGGCCGGTATTGAACTCTCGACCTCCCGCACAGCAGTCCGGCGCTCACCCAGTTGAGCTAACCAGGCGGCTGTTTGGGACTGAGGGGTTAAAAACGGTTAATAGAGCCTCAGAGCCTACAGCGAAGAACTGGGAATATTTTTTATCTCTTAAACAATTGCTAAGGTCATCAAGGGCCTTTTTGCATTGGAGGAGGCAGTGTGGCCGAGTGGTTAGAGTGTCGGACTTGTAATCCGCCGCTCCCGGGTTCGAATCCCACCCTGACCGCTGGATCTGTTTCACGGTAGCCCCGAGTTCAGATCCTTGGCCACGCTTGTAAATAGCCAACTGGTTTGACTCCGGCCGGTTGGAGTTCTTAATGATGTTCTTAATGATGTTATGTTCAATTTAGACCATTTGTTTCATTTGTTTGCAAGGACCACAATGGAAACTACTGGTTCACCAGTAATTGTGTAATCCTATAAAAAGACTTTTTTTTTTTTTTTTTTTTTTAACGTACGAACTGAAAGCGTTTTACACTACATTCTTTAGTGCCTCTTCCCAGCTTCGAAAATTCTTTTTAAAATTTCTGTTAGACTGGTTCATATGATTTATTTCTTCTAAAAATCAGTTTTTTTTTAAAGTCACTTAACACCATACAGTGACTAGCTCAATAACTCCAGGTTAGTTTTTATGAACACTTTCCTTCTTCTTAAGAGCCATAGAGAACCAGAATGCAATACCAGCGTTTAAAAACATCACCAATATGGCCGCGACCAAGGTGTTAAGAATGGACACATAATTGGTTGTCTCCTGCAACAATTTATTGGCTTTCCTGGCATTGATTTCAAATTCAACCATTTTGAAGGCATATTCCGTTCCTACGGCAACACAGACGTGCAGAAAATGGTGACTGTTCCCGACCAGATCAAATTTTCCGGAAATGAGGCGTTCAGGTAACCTGGTGCTGTACATGAACCCTGCTAGAAAAGTATAAAATGCGTGACGAAGGAAATAACTGACGGGTAAACTGCTACAAGTGGAGAAGGACAAACATCTCTTGTTGGCTGCGTGACAGGTGCAAAGAGTCATGCCAACCAGAATTGGTAAGGTACTGTGGATCCAAGCGGCGATAGCTGATAACATCCGCAAAAAAGTGCTGAATTTGTTCACTGCAGCATCTGTTTTGCAGCAACCGTAGGTCACAAGAAACGAAAACAGAGCTGCTAGACTCAGGTACAAAGCTGGTGATTCAAAAATCCTCCAATGAGAATTCACTGGTCGAGCATAGAAGAACATAGCTTGGCATGAGGTAAATGTATAAAAACTGACCGCTGAGTAGTCGAAAAAGAAGCAGATCTTATATCCTCTCTCAGAAATTGAGTTGAAAAGATGAGCGGTTGCACTAGAAGAGTACAAAATGACAGTCCCCATGGCGGAGGCCAATAGAGGCAAATTAAAAGGGTCTAAAATTGAGTCCATTTGATTGGAAACAGCCATTCCATAGCGCACGGCGAAGTATAGTGCCGCTATGATGTGGCTCCAAACGTTAAAGCTTTCATTATTGATGTAGAAAAGGCTTTTCAAACACTGCCAAGGCGTGCTGTTAGCTCGCCGGTATCCTGACTTGATGAAAGGTTCTCGAAGTCCCCTTGGCATTTCTTCTTCCTCAAAAATGATCCTGTCATTATCGATTGCACCAAACATCAAGCTTCTGTTATTGTCGGCAGCTGTGGTGTTAAGGCTGTTCCGCTTTCCTTTTACCATCCTCGGGCACTGTCACTGAAGACAAAAGTACGTACCTGTATTGAAAACAAACAGTGAAGATGCATTCACTTGTAAATTTTTTATCGTAAGTTGCGGCATAAAAATTTGACAAACATATCCTTGAAAAATCCACCTTTCCAAAAAACTGGAATATAAGTTTTGTAAAAGGAACAAGTGAGGGAAAGGAAAATTCTGCTCCACCATGTCTTTCCACGACAAGAGTCGTTACCAAACTTTCGTTACCAAACTTTCGTTACCAAACTTTCGTTACCAAACTTTCCTTACCCTTTGTTTATAGACAGAGAGAGATTTGTGGTTTGTTTATTTTCAAACACCAATTCTCTAATGGATTGTGGCTCCCACACTTGTTTAATTGTTCCTCCGAAATTTGCCTCAAAACACGCACAATAACTTATATTTCTTAAAACTGAGGTTACCATGGCAACACAATGGAATTAAAAACACCTTAACTTGTTGCTTTTTTAACTTGTTACTTCAGCTAAGAAAACAAAATCGGTGACCCAATTTTTATCATTACACTGCAGTCGTCAGATCAAGATATATCATTCTGCTTAGCTATTAAGAAAGGTATCCTAAGTTCTTTCAGTTGTGCTGGAAAAAGGGTGTTTCTTAAGGGCTTTGATGTTGTTATGGTATTCTTATGTCATTGGAATATACAAAATATATTTTGAACAAATTGAACACTTTTTAACACCGTTTCCAAAGGAACGCGTGAAAAGAGAGGTAGTGTTGAGTATCGAAAGGATTGGACAACAACGCTCTGGCTAAATTTCGCACGAAACTGTGATTTATTTCCACAAGGGAAATTGGACTCCTTGACATTCAAAACCATTCTACAATGAATAATTTCCCTCTTTCTGCTCGCTTCTCTGACAAGAGGGGATTTTAATATCCGTCTGTATTAGCTTTGTTTTTCAAAATTCTTTAGTGAGGGTTTCTCTGATGCGAAAAGCTCTGAGACAAATACTGAAAAAAAATTAAATTTGTATTTATTAGAATTTTTTTACAAGTTTGTGGACGTGTGCCCATTACTGTTAAGCAAATAAATAAACTTGGACGGAACAAAGCATCGAAAGCTGTTAGTCCGTTAATACTGAAGGAGAATAATGCCAAAAGCGAACTTTATTTAGTCATTAGTTGCACTGTACTTTACTGCTTCAGTTTGATGCAGACTTTGGACTTCTTCCAAATGTGAGAAATGAGAAAGACTGAGCCTTGACGGCGACGCGACAGTGCATAAATTTTAAAGCAAGCGTGAAAAGTTGACTCGTCAACGTGAAATATACTAATTTCATTTACACAGGCATCCCTTAAACAAGGAAGTTACGTTCCTAAAGGTTGTAAAAGTAAACCAAGGAATCATTATTGCGAAAAATTGTTTTCACATACAGTGAATAAATCTATTTAATCACCACGTTATTTCGAAAGTACAAAACAACATTATGTAAATCTTACACAAAACCTCGTTTTTAACGAGATAATTGCGCTTAGAAGGGGGGGGGGGGGATAAAATTTCCCGTAAAGAATTCGCTTTCGTGGCCGATTTCTAGAAAATATCGCCTTGCAACGCTTAGGCCGACAAAACGTTACACGATTAATACGATAGAGCCTCGTGTATAATAAGCTCTGGTGATGCTATAATTTAACATTCTTTGATCCCGTCGATCAAATTTCGTCTTTGAAACCGGTTAAATCTCTTTTAAATGCTGGCCATACTTCTTGCCCACTTCTAATTTGAACACAGAATCTATAATTATTAATGAATTGCAGTAATTTTAGTTCAAATGTGAGCACCGTGATTGTTTGCGACAGTGCAAAACGGATAGTAAAATTCGATGTCAACAAGCTATTTCGATATTCGTCAAACTTACCGAAGTTTCAACAGTCTTTCCTTTTTTAAGATCCCAGTTTCATTCACAATTGTCCCAAAATCGGCTGAAATGAGATGCGTATGCTTCTTTCGCGTCCTGCGTCACAAATATTAGTAACAACGAAACTGGTTTGCGGTAAAAGTCTAATCGTTACGTAAGCTACTATTCACTTTCATATTATGCAAAACCGGTATTAGCGAGAATGCAAATTATTCACCAGAATATATCAAGCGGTGAACAACTGTAGAGTTGAACAATTTTTTCCCATGTAACTACGAAACATGGAAAATTTGAAAACAGCAGCAATTGGTTTCTCAGAAGCCACAGTATTTTTAGACCAAATATAGCGACAATCTTTGAGTTTTTCCTGATCGGTCATCGACCCAAACTTTTGACAAAAACTGGGCAATATCTCATAAGATTTATGAGTCCCTAATATCAGCTAGAGTAGGAAAATAACCAAATCGATTAACCTCACTTACCATGAATATCTAAATAGTTAGCGTTACATTTAAATCTTTTAAGAAAAAAACTCAAACCGACTCCGACCCTGTGCTTTTTCTGTTGTTTTAAGATCGATCATGAATTAATAACTTTTTGTGAGAGAATTGCGCAAATGGCTGGAAGCGTTTACCGTCTCTAACAGCGCTTCAGACCCACGTCAGCGTTACGCATGAGTTGATCACAAAAGAGAAAAAAAGTTGCATCGTCAAGGTCCTAATTCTCAATTAAAACATAGTATGTTTTAAAGGAGAATTGTACCGAGTTGTACCGAAGCATATTAAATATGCTTGGGTACAACTCCTCAGAGTTGTTCTTATTATGGTACTACAGGTTTCTTAAACAGTAATTTATTATTCAAACATTACGTGTTTACATTGCTCCTAACCGTAGTTGATTATTAACGTAATCTGCACCCTGTGAAAGAGAAAATGACACTGTTGCGGACTGTTTACAACCACTATTAAGTTGCATTAAGAGGCAAAACAAGACAATATTGATTTCAATACCGTCACTGAAGCGAAAATTTTATTATCATGGCGTTTGTTATTGACTTGCTAATTAAAACGTTTGGAATCTTTGCAAAAAAGGATGACAAATACTAATTCCTAATGAACTGTCACCGTTTTCTGAGCGATTGTTTAAGACGAGTTTTAAAATTGACTGACTTTTACCGAGGTTAATGAAGCTGTAATTCTGAAGCAGTGTGAGCGTGACTTGAGCGTGATCGAACGTGTGATACGGTAGAAAGGTTTCCTGAATAATTTTGAGCGAATGAGGCCTTTCCGATCGATGCCCCTTGAACACCGACAGAGTTTCGTTTCACGTCATCATCCGTCAGACATTCTTTCCGAAAAGTAAAGAAGTTACTACCGTCAACAGTTCATCACGAAATGAAAACCGGATCCAAGAAGACATCTTATGATCAAGCGAAACTGAACAACAACCGAAACTTCAAAGTGGTCGAATGGACATGCAACGGAGGAATTAGCAAAAAGAACAAATTACTCTACAACTTCGACGAAGTCGCGCCCGATTTCCAAGAAGCTTTCGTCCTTAGCGGTTATCGAAAGCCCTACAGCACCACCTGGGAATGTTTACAAAGCCTCTTCTACATTAACAATGAGACTTTTAATATGTGGAGCCACATCGTCGTGTGTTTGTATTTTGTCGTACGGTACTCCGTGGTCTTAATCGAGTTGGGAGGTTCGTCCTCGCCGAAACAAGATTTTTATTATCCAATGTTATCCTCGGCTATCGGGAGCATCACCATCTTCGCGTTGAGTGCAACAGCTCATACCTTCAACTCACTGTCGGAAAAACTGCACAGAGTGTTCTACTTCTTTGATTACGCCGGTATAAGTATTTACACTTACACCTCTGGTCAGGTTATGTATTTCTACAATCGACCCATTCGAACCGGGTGGAGAATTTTCGAATCTGCGTTGTTGTACACGATCATTGGCGCCAGTTTATCTTTCCTGGCAACGTTCTTATGCTGCCTGACTAAAGTAGGTTTACGAAAGCGCAGCTCAGCACTCCGAATAATTCCAGTGTTCGCTGGCTGGTTGAACACCGTGCTATCCCTTGCAGTTGGCGTGACAATGTGTAGCTGTCACGCTGGTACGGCATGTCAATCTTTCATCGCCTGTAATGAGCTGCTAATCACGTATTTTCGGCGTCACTGCTTCTGTTCCATCTTGGGCGGGCTGATTTATGGGAGTAAACTTCCGGAACGACTTTTGCCAGGAAAATTCGACATCCTTGGAAGCAGCCATCATTTTCTCCACATTTTTGGTGCTCTTTCCACAGAATACGCCTTCAAAATTCTTCTAGTTACCATTGAAAGTCGCCAGGATCCAAAAAATGAAGTTTTGGCTAAGTCACTGGTTGGTATATCGGCCTGGGAGACATTGTTTCCTACGGTTGTAGTATTCGTCGCCAACATCGCTATAGCTTCTTGGTTTGCAAAGTCGATTTACAATTCCAAAGATGAAATGCACAGCAAGAAAAAATGACGGATACAAATTTAAGGGCTGAGTTATCAATTTAAAATTTGACAGTTCAAGGAATCATTTCCTATGGCTTTGTAATATTCGTACCCCCCCCCCCCCGTCATGGTCAGTTAGTTGTACTAACACTCTGTTGGCGACGACTGATACCCCCGACTCCTTTTCCCCTAAATAATCCCCTCAGAATCACCCAACTCCCCCCCCCGTCATGGTCAGTTAGTTGTACTAACACTCTGTTGGCGACGACTGATACCCCCCGGCTTCTTTTCCCCCAAACAATCCCCTCAAAATCATCCAAACCCCCCCCCCCCCCACTGTCATGGTCAGTTAGTTGTACTAACACTCTGTTGGCGACGACTGATACGCCCCGGCTCCTTTCCCCCCAAATAATCCCTTCAAAATCACCCAACCCCCCCCGTCATGGTCGGTTAGTTGTACCAACACTCTGTTGGCGACGACTGAGCCCCCCCGACTCCTTTTCCCCCAAATAATCCCTTCAAAATCATCCAACCCCCCCCCCCGTCATGGTCGGTTAGTTGTACCAACACTCTGTTGGCGACGACTGATACCCCCCGGCTCCTTTTCCCCCAAATAATCCCTTCAAAATCATCCAACACCCCCCCCGTCATGGTCGGTTAGTTGTACCAACACTCTGTTGGCGACGACTGATACCCCCCGACTCCTTTTCCCCCAAATAATCCCCTCAAAATCATCCAACCTCCCCCCACCCCCCCCGCCTTCCCTTAGCGATATATAATGCCCTCGTGTTTTCTTTTTGTCGATTATGTGGGGCAGTTATGTTGGAGAGGGAGGGGGAACACATTTGTAGCCATAATAACCAAAATATGTTAAAATTTTCTTAGGCTTATTATTCCAGCTACGCCTAATATAGGTCCGTAATGTATTTTTACAGTATTTAACCTCAGTTTATAACTGCTTATTAAGTTTAAAGGAACTGTTCATAAAGTACGGTTGTTGACTGAGTTTATAGAAATATGCCTTAGAATGCTTAAACCAAAAAGAACACTGTTCAATTAACCACGGCAAAATTCAAATTTTCAAGGCATCGATATCACACATATTTTTTCTTGAACATTTGTCTTTGTTTTGCTTTGTTGTTCGCGCGCTTAAAGTTTTGAACCTGACTGAGCGGGACGATGATGTTTTCTTGACGCTGTGCGGGCCTATACAAATTTGTACTTACCTGGCCATTCATGTATGTATTCATGAACTTATCTCGTGGATATAGGACTGTCCGTACTCAAGTCTAAAGGCCTAAAAATGTTTCATTTCATTGTTGAAATCACGGTTAGACTTCATGCAAGCCATTAAACAGAACGCGCGTATCTAACTTAATGACTGACCTTTTAACCTCTGGGGGTGACCAGCATCGAATTTCTCACTAAGGTATCACTTCTGTATCAAATATTACTTCGTGAGCATTACAGAAATGATCGCAATCTTGGAAAGCTCTCAAATTTATCGAACCTAATTCTCTTTGTCAGTGCCATAACAACCGATGTAACCGAGAACAATATAGAGAATATATACACTCATGTAAAGGGTTAAACGTAATGGCTCAAAGCCATTCGACGAATAAAAATTCATCATAATCGACTGGTCAGTTTATCTCATCATATACATAAAAATACATATTTTTTCCTTTCCCTCCCTCTCCCCCGTTGCCCATTTTTCCACTTAACACCTACTCCCTCGGCAAATATTTCCTCGCCCCAATCCTCCACAGTTACCAAATCTAAGATGGCGGCCTAATACGAAAATGTGCACTCGTGCGCCCAAAATACGTCGGCACTGCAGGCTAACCGTAATGAGGTGGGAAGCCATTTCACATGCTCTATGGCTGCCAAGAGGTGAAGACTCCAAGCTTCCCAATCAGTGCGCGTGAAAAGCATAATTTCCCTGTGCAATTTTTATCTATTTGTTGGCGTAATGTTGGGCTGCAGCCGCCAAGAAAAGTCCTGCTCGTGATTTTCAAAATTTTCTGGTGTTATTCCAGCATCAATTGGGTTATTACGCGGGTAAACTGATAGAAAATGCAGTCCATTGCTTCCATGGAACAACTAGGAGTTTACCGATGCAATAAACGATAGATTTTTGACCAATCAGGGCGCTTGTGGTGATAATAAACTCTGAAAACTAAAACTTTAATTTTTCGTAGGTAAAACTGTAATTTGCTGTAAGTAAGACAGCTGGCCTTCACAACCACCAACTGTTGCATACATTAATTTTTACTTTGCAGCATAAATTAGAGAGAAAATAGAGTGACTCCGAAGCAAAGAGCCAAAAATGAAACTGAATGGGTCTGAGTTCATTGTCGATTAAAAGCACGCACAACCTTCTGTGGCGGCTGAATTTTTCTCTTTTTTTCCCTTTTTTTTTCGCATGACACATCGGGTTTCATAAGAAAAAACTAAAAACTGTCAAGGTTGCAAAGGACTTGTTTGACTTGAGTGGAGATGAATACTTCATGGATTCGGTGGGCAATAAATAAATCGGAAAGTAAACCAATCACAGTGTTTTATAAAACTGACATATTATTTTTTTAAGTGTAAGATTTCGTTACAAATGTCAATTTCACAGGGTGCTAATGTATGAACTGTATTTAACTTTATCTGTTTACATTTTTATTCACTTTTGGGCTAGTTTATATTTATAAAATTCATATCTAATATATTATATAATCAAATCTACATATATGCAACGTGTTTACGTAAATGATTTGTTAACAGTGCCAAAACTTTGTCAAACTGCTTGTTATGTTTATGACCGTAAACTCTACTTGAAATTTAAAAATAATAAGTTATTTGCCGCAGTCTCCACAGTTAACCCCGATTTAAGAGGAATTTGTCAGTATTGCTGTCACAATTTATCGCTCATGAATCCAGATAATAATAATAACAATAATAATAATAATAATAAAAGATTTATACCGCACCAGTATCCTACTGTTCAAAGGCGCCTACAAAAACTTTAACATTAACACTTAAGACAGCTAATATTAATTATAAAAGGCTTTTCTAAAAAGAAAAGTTTTTAATCTACTTTTAAAAACAGACACAGAATGAGCATTTCTAATTTCACAGGGCAAAGCATTCCATAATGATGGTGCTGCTACAGAGATGGATCTTGCGCCATATGTTTTCAAGTTATTGGGTGGAGAAACCAGAAGGTGCTTGGATGATGAGCGTAGTTGACGCGATGGGGTGTAAGATGTAAGCAAATCACAAATGTACGAAGGTGCCAAGTTGTTTAGTGCCTTGTAGGTTATAAGTAAAATCTTAAAAATAATACGTTGATTAACGGGAAGCCAATGAAGATTAAAAAGAACAGGTGTAATGTGATCATGCTTTTTTGTAAAAGTGACGAGGCGCGCCGCGGCATTCTGGACGTGTTGTAGCTTTTTTATAGTGTAGGCCGGTAGGCCATACAAAAGAGAATTACAGTAATCCAGCCTCGAAGATACAAACATATGAACCAGCAATTTAGTAGTGGTCGCTGAAAGAAATTTCCTGATAAAGCTAATATTTCGCAAATGACAAAATGAAGATTTGCAAATGTCAGTAATATGATCGTT
Source organism: Stylophora pistillata (assembly GCF_964205215.1). Taxonomy (NCBI): domain Eukaryota; kingdom Metazoa; phylum Cnidaria; class Anthozoa; order Scleractinia; family Pocilloporidae; genus Stylophora; species Stylophora pistillata. Next base: position 5,256,849 of record NC_142526.1, on the reverse strand, counting down.
AAAGCAAAAATGGCTATCAAACATAGTGCCGATATTCCTCGCCTTTTGCACCAGCAACTGAAATTTCGTGAAGGAGTGGTCTTGGAAGATGTTTAGTGGAGATCACCAATAATTCACTTTCGTCCTTATTTAATTTAAGGCGATTAACCATCATCCAATGATTATTTTCATTCACACAGCTCTCGATGCTAGAAACCGCTAGATCCCTGTCACCCAGTACGGTTGGTTGGAAAGACAAGTAAAGCTGTGAGTCGTCAGCATAAAAGTGATAGCTCAGGTTAAATTTCTTTACGTATCTGAAAGCGGCGAAGTATAAAGCAAATACAAAATGGGTCCCAAGACAGATCCTTGTGGCACTCCACATTTAAGGTCATGTTTCGTAGAAGTACCACCATCGACGGAGACATATTGCGTGCGATTCGATAAATAAGATTGCAACCATAATAGAGGCTTTCCAGCTATTCCAAACCGTACACGTAAACGAGAGAGGAGGATGGTATGATCGACTGTATCGAAGGCAGCGGAAAGGTCTAACAACAGTAAAATTACGATTCGACGATTATCAATGGCAGAAAGAATATCATTGTGAACACGAATAAGTGCAGTTTCAGTACTGTGATATTGCTTGTACGCCGACTGGAATGTCTCATTGAACTCATATTCGTTAATGTAGGAGATAAGTTGATTAGCCACCAATTTTTCAATTGCTTTGCTAGTAAATGAAAGATTCGATACAGGGCGATAATTGGAGAATTGAGTATGATCCAAAGAAGGTTTCTTAAGGAGCGGGCGTAACATGGCAACCTTGAGTTGCGAAGGCATCTCACCAGATTCCAATGAGATATTTATTATTTTGGAAATGAAATGCAACAGAACACTAAGTGCATTTCTTGTAACATAACCAGGAAGAGGATCAAGAGCACATGACTTAGCAGCCAGATTCATGATACATGTATGAACTTCGTCCGCTGTTACCGTTTTGAAAATATCAAAAGGATATGGACAGGCGTTGTCAACAACAGGAACTGTATCTCGATGAGAGAAAGCAGCAGTCGTTATATGACCCCGTATTCTATCTATCTTTGTAGTGAAGTACTCAATAAACTTGTTAGCAAGATCAGTGGGCGATTTGCAGGGGGGATATTGAATATCTGTTTTCCTTTGTAGTAGTTTATCAATTATCTTTTTAAGCTGTTTATAATTTGACTGATTCTCATTGATTAATGATGCGAAATAAATCTTCTTGGAGTCACGAATTAAGTTGTTGACAGCATCACATCCTTCAATAAAGAACTTACGATCAGAAGGAAGTTTGGTCATTCGCCAGCGTCGTTCAAGTTTTCTACGGGATCTCTTTAAATTATTTATCTCTTCAGAATACCAAGGTGCAGCGGGACGCAAAGTAACTATCTTGGTTTGCAATGGAGCATGAGTCTCAAGTATGGTAAGGACTCTGTTATATTGATCAATCCAATAATCCAAGGATGAAGATGACGATAAAACCAAACTTCTTGTGATAGGCGTGCCGCAACTGCTACAACGATTGCCTGGTTTTACGATAACACTTTGTGCTAAACCAATATTACCAAGACCTGTAGCAAAGGATCCTGGAGTGTTTCTAGATCAATGCCTCTCCTATGATGAATACTGCTGGAGATCACTTCGATGGCTTAATGTCAAACAAAGACTTATGGTCAATGATGCAGTTATGATACGTATATGTCTTCAAGGACTGTCACCTAGCTACTTGTCGGACAGATTTTCAACTCGAGCTACTATTCACAACAGGCAGACAAGATATAGAAACCTATATCAATATTCTGATGATTGTTGAATCACTGCTGGCCAACGCGCCTTTTATTACCATGGCGTGAAAATATAGAATAACTTAAGCAAAGACCTCAAGGAAATAACAAATACTAAAGCTTTAAACAGACGTTTAATCAAAGAACTATAATTTGTGCCATGAACTAGGTTAGATGATAATCACTGTATTTAGTTATCCCTCAGTTATCCTTGTAGATAGTTTTTACATAGTTCAGTTTTTATCAATTAATGACATAATTAATTAATTCCTTTATTTATTTAATTTTCTTTTTAATATTGATGCTGTAAAGCCCTATTTAATTTTAATTTGATTAAATTTATTTAACTTCTCCGACAGGCAGGGACACCGCGACAGCTTGCGCCAATTACCGCAAGCCCAGTAAACCCACCCATCCCACCCCAGGGGAGGACATCCACCACATAGTAATCTCGTGCGTGGGAAATTAACGTCTCCTACCCCTAACCCTGTTCGTCCCTATCCGAGAAGACTAGAATATCTAACCATTTCTTCGATGTTATGGAAAGGTAGCATATTCTTCTCAATTATTTTAAGACCCTGAGTGTTGGTCCGGCAAGGGGCTCGAGCCCTCGACCTCCCCCACAACAATCCAGCGGTCTATCCATTGAGCTAACCGGGAGGCGGTTACATACATACAATAAAATGAATGTATGTATGTATGCACGTATGTAGATCACACGTCTTTACAGATCAAAGAACAACGTAAGGAGGGTGGCTCCTCGACTTAATCGTATCATCGGTGCAAATGAATGCTTTTTCAACTCACTTGGCCAAAGCGGGAATTGCTCGTTGAAAAATGTTTTCTTTACCCATCCAGTTATAATTACTATTGAAAACAAATTTTACGAACGAGCATGAATTTTCTTTCTTCTTTATTTATTTATTTTTTATTTTGTAATCTTTCAAATTCTGGGAGACACGTGACCAGTCAACCATGACCCTTTCTCGGGAGAGGAAGAGATGGGACCCTGGGAACGAGGTTGCGATGAATTTCAGCTAAATTCTCCGTCATCTATGTTTGCTTCGGTCCTTCGTTTGGAATCGTTGGAGAGTAGGAGTTCATGATCTAACTCGTTTCACAATATAATTCCAGAAGCCGCGTTACCTGACACTTAGCACCAAACCGTTCCTATTCTCTTGCACCGAAAAATTACAAGAAAGAGATTAGAGACAGTTTACAATCTCTCGCTAGCACATGTTGCAGTGGCAAGGAAAAGATAGAGGAGGATAATGGTTCCTCATGAAAAAACTCAAATACTTGACCAAAACAACTTAATTAAAGTGGACCCGCCGAAGAAAGAGCACTCCAGAGAAAGAAACCATGAATGTCACATCTGCCAACAATGATTATGACAAAAATAAAAAATAATAAAAATGTGATTATACAACTACCCCGTCTTGAGATAGTAAAGAATAACACAGACTATCGAATTTGTTACTCAATTTATAAATTCAACGACGGAATCTACCAACACAGCGGTCATATGACTGCAGTAGATGGATAATTTGCTATTATAAGCATGGAGAATTTAAGTGAGACGTAGTTTTCAGCAGTTTCTAGGGAAGGTTCGAAGTTCCTAAGACCGAGACTTATACACAACGTTGTTCTAGACTTTACCCACTTTGTGTTAGTTTACACTCTAGTAGTTCTTTTTACGTGGCGGCGTGATGGAGTCGTCGGTAAACTTGGCTGTGCTGGCTTTGTTGTGCTCATGGTGGAGTTGCAGATAAACCCCGGGACAAGATACGAGCGGCGCAAGATACGATAGCAGGTCTGTATTTACAGCGGAAAGTAGACTGTTCAGCAAGAGATTCTTTCATTTGTCTTCATCCCCGAAACGAAGCGTCCGCATTAAAATAAAATTGGGATATCTTACAATAAAATAAGACCAAGATTTAATCTTTCCCAAAAATCCTTCTTTCAGTTGCCTTAGGCATTGAAATAGTTCGGAATTTAACCTTTTCTTCCTCCCTTAACGCTAGACACGCGTTCAGAATCCTTCTCATTGTTTTCAAGGTCACCTGCATGCGCAGTGTTTGACCGCTGTGTTGACGATGCCATGTAACCAGGCCGCAAATGCATAGTGACCCAGCCTTTTGAAATGGCGGGAGCCTAAACGCGCGATTGAACAAACAGCTATTTGTTCGGTAATCACCATCTATTTTCATCTAGCTCAAGCCCCTATTTGCAACTGTGTTTTACTGTAAGGAGACATTTTCTCAAAATCAGACTCACAAACTAGACTTTACAGACCAGCCATTTTCAGGCATCACCCGGCGGTGAAGTGACGTAATTAAATTCTAGTGATACCCCCATTGGCAGTCGATGTTCCATGGTGGCCCCCTTGATACTCTGTTTACAAGGACGGATCCTTCCTTCTGATCCCCTTGATAACCATGTGATGCCTCCAAAATCCATCTTTTCTTAGGGGACCCATCCACTTTAATTCAGAAACACCCCCCTCCCCCCACTCACTTACCTCGGTGGCGGCTGAATATCCTGGGGTAAAATCAAGGAAACAGCTCTCTTGCGCTGACGATGGATACTGCGTTTCGGTTCCCTTGCCGAAGTCTGACATGTGGAGAAAATCTTTTCAGTATCCGACAAAATGCGTAAAACTGCGGGGAGTTCTTCCTTTATTACGCGGTGTTTGAAGACTTCAAAGACTTGAGTCAGTCAGTGTTAATTCATCAATTAGCGTTAGGAATGATCATGATGCATTAGAGTAAGACACATTTATCGCACGCCGGTCCCGCTAGAACCGAAAATTACTTCTAAGATGTATCGATTTCCGTAAACTGAGGCTGCTTGGCTCAAATCGGTGCACTTCAAAGGGGCGTTACAATGTTTATGTTTTTTGTACACGAATCTGACAATTGCCAGGTCTGTTTAGTTTAAAAGAGGGCTAAGGTTTCAGAAGTAAGCACTAACTTCATGAATCTATTGAGGGCATCTTTCAATTTCCGGTTTGCGTGTCTAGAAAAGCCAGCCACTACCGACTTGGTCGCATTTGTTCGGTAACCACTTAGTCCTAAACTTGGCACAAAATTGTTGGAAAAATGAATTCTCTTCGCGAGATCGTTGTATGGCTTGTGGTTCTCCTTTACATCTTTGTAGAATGTTCAGGATTCGACGGATCTTGTTGCGAGCATGGCTGTATAAACACTTTGGCAGGAATTCGTTGCATCTGCAGAAGAGGTTTCAGGCTTGTTAACCGCTGTCAATGCAGAGGTAAGCTTTAAAACAAGTGATTTCGAAACTTCAAAACTTGTAGTATGATTTAGAATAAGAAAGGGCCTGAAAATTTCCGCATTGCCAAGCACTATAAACATTAACACTGCTGAATTCAGGAAATCATTTAAGAACAACCTATTGTGCGCGCTAAACTCTATCAACAGAATGTTTCTTTGACCCATTTATGAATGTCAACATGTGTCGCAGTGTAGTTCAGACATCTTTGTTTGTTCTTCTCGATGGCAAAAACAATAATCTCGGGGTTTTTTTTGCTCTAATTTACATTCACTTCAAACTATTTTAAGGGAACGGAAAAACGTGCTTGTTTTGATTTCAATTAATTACTAGAAACGTTGTAGTGACATCTCAGTCGACCGCAGGCATAAAATAGCAGGGGGCTTAATTTCGCGCGCGATGAAATCAAATTGTTGGTAGATCATAATTCATCATTCTTGTGGCAATCGTCCTCGAAAGCTTTTAAAAACTTGATGATAACAAGACATGACAAGTTATGAATTGAGTATAGCTATATAAATCGCGATAAGATCGTCGCTACAACACCAATTTAACGGTTCTATTACAAGAAATTCATATGTTACGATTGAAAAGGGATGTATTTAAACTGAACCCAGGCGAGGTCCATTTCTACAACTCAAATCGATATTTCGAGAATCATTTGATTTAAAGGAATGTTTTTTACCGAAGCTAGGTGAAATCGCAGTAATTATTTCTACATATTTGCCCTTTAGGCGTATTTAGAAACATAAGACCTTTCACGAGAGATTTTGTTCCCTGTTCTCTGTCAAACGATCTTTCTGCAGGCAGTGTTATCCCGTGATTATCTTCCTTAAGATAATTATCTAAAGGATTACGAGGAGCCTGAGGATACAGCGTATAATCTCTTCGCAGCTGTAACTTATCTGACATTGAACTGCAACTTATTATACCGCAGTCGTTATTTGTATAGGCTGCCACACGACCTGGTCTCTGGTCACGGTGGAAGCAAATCGAAGATTCACTGCAAATCAAAGCTAAATCGGTGTAAACCAATGAAACTACATGGCTCCCGCTGCCTCATGTAACTTTTCTTATTCCTTTCAGCTTTTTCCTCAAAAAAATATCTATAGATTTCACCAAATTATCTTTTCAAAGCCGGTGTTATTCTGCGTAATGCAGTTCCTTCCTTTTTTTTTAAAGTTTCTTCATACACAGTGATGTTTCTAGGAGTTCATTGAAGTTTGGTGGGACAGAATGGTAAAGAGGAACTTCTGTTAGCCATATGCGCGTGCACAAACTACCTATTAATCTAATTTAGCCATAAGTAGTTGACAGACGTTATTAAGATCACGGTTCTGCTTTGGCTCGGCGATGACAGTTACTTGTCGGTTGATAGATCAAGTCCGGTCGTCACGCCATGTTGGCTCAGTTGAGTGGCAGCGGGGTTAATTTAGATGCGGTTGCTTGAAATAAGGTTACAGAGGACTCAAAAATCGTGTTGTATCACCTCAAGGATAGACTTTTGCGAACAGTTATCGCGCCTCCACACAGACCGACACTCTATTCACACCAAAGCCGTTTTCTCAAAACGTAGTTTGAAATTGTGTTCTCCGAAAAAGCTGCTTAAACTGATGTTTTTCTACTCAGAATTTAGCAAAATGAAGATAGAGGATAACGAGCTATTCGATTTTTTCCAAAATTAGTTTTTCAGTTGTCTAATGCTGAATTTTGTTTAGTTAAACCTGGTTTAACTAAACATATATTTGTTTATGTGAAGATGGCATTACAAAACGAATACGGCTTAAATGAACAGCCTTGTTTGACTTGGAGTGATTATGGAATAGTTTAAAACCTTTTCACATTATGTCTCCCACTTCCAGGTTTATGACTGTCATTAGAACTTAGGCTGCTGACGAAGGCTAGTGCTCTCAAATTTCGTGGAGAAAGTTTCTGTTGTTTACAATACTTTGCTTGTGTATATCATAACAAGCTTCCTCGGGAGAAATACGATATATTTTAGACAGACTCTTAGAAACGTATTTATTTTGTGACGAATTGATGGTGTCTATCAAACTCTGGTTCCTTTTAAAAGCAAGTCTTCATGGTCCGCCGAGTGCTGGTGGAAAAAAATCCCGCAAGCTTTTTCACGGATCCAAGAATTAACATTTTCTTGAACTATTTATTTATACTTTCTCGTGACTGAGTAGAAAAAGAATATACTCATCGCCTTTTATCCTCTTTAACCTCTAAGAGCCTTGAAGGATTAATTTCAACCTGAAACTTACGGCGACATAAGTTGTCAGCACCCAAGATGATTCAGACCCTGGCTAAACCGGGTAAGGAATCAGTCATAGGTCGGGAGATTTTTTATTGGGAGGAGGGGTTTGGTGTGGTTTTCAGGGGAACAGAGGGGGAATCTGTCAAAAGAGTTTGAAGAAGGAACTTAGGAAAATTGACCATCAATTAACTGCCAATGAGGGGTGAATATAAGGATATTACATGGCCCTATGGGGTGATCAGGTAAATGCCATCGTGACACAAACAAGATTCTCTGACCGGAAGAATTACTACTTGCAACTTTTGTTATAACCTCGATACAGAGACAAGCCTTGGGGGTAAGGGGTGAATTCCATGATGCTCGCATACCTCTAATCACACTCATAATAGAAAGCTACCTAGAATTATTTCTTAAAGTACTTTTCTGCTCAGTATAAAAATATAATTCGCTATATAAACATTTGTTCGGCCTGAGAGTCCAAGGTATGCTTCGCATAAAGCTACGTTTTCTGTGATTGGCAGCAATGGCAGGTTCTGGAGATCTTTATGTTTCAAACGTGAGCACTGAACATTGCCCATCGTTTTCGTACTCTTCGTTTTTTGGGTTTCATGACGCATTTTCTGAATCTCTTCAGTTCTGACGAGCTGTCTTGTTAAAGTGCGGTGTTTGTTATTTCAGTTGTTACCTTAATATTATTTTTTCGCATAAATCTACTTTACTTTGTTTGTTCATTACATAGATATTATGGGTTGTGGTCGTAACAAGCCTCTTGATTACAGCTTTCACTGACAGATTCTAAGAGCTACCTCAGTTAATGGAGCCGAAACTCTCACGATCTTTCAGTGTAGCACGCGTATCCCATCCTCGTCGTTAGTTTGTAGAGTATTCATTAGTCAAGTGATCACTCTCGTACCTCTAATTCAACTGTCCTTTATTCAGTAATCAAGGTAATATATTCACCATACAATACTCGTAATCGGTTATTTTACGTTCACTTAAGATAGTAGATTTACGCCATGATTGGAAGTTACTTACAGTGGTAACGGCTATGTGACCTAACGTAACGCAATACACTACATACAGAATGGATTCCTAATTAGCAAAAGAATCCATGTTGCAGTACATCTGTTCAGTAACAGATTACAGATGGTGTCAAAATGAGTTAAAAACAAACAAAGTGGCACACGAGGCGCAGCTGAGTGTGCCACTGATGTGATTACCACATCTCGATGTCTTCTGTGATCTATTGCTAAACAGACGCGCGGCAATAAGAAATCCAGTTGTTTAATGTAATAAAAAAAAAAGCAAAATTCTGTTCCTGGTGACGTCACTTATGCTCTCTGCCCTCCAATAGATCATAAGTAACAACCAATCGATATGTGTGTATGACATAGCTTATCATGTAATAGTCCATAGGCCTTTGTTTGGTCTTTTCCATATAATGAAGCATATCTTGTAAAAATGATTGTCTTTAAAAACGCAATCTGGCGCACGGAACCCATTTTTGTTTTGGGTCTACGATCAAGAACAGCGACGTCAAGATGTATCAGATTTAAGACCTTTCGATTCTGAGATGAATAAGACAACGAACTTGAGATACTTCAATGATGAAACAGATGGCGTGCACGCGCTTCCGTCATGTCAGCCGTCAACACTATGATAGAACGATATGGAAATATGTTTTGTTCTTCGTCTCATCACAAACGTGGGAAAAGGCAATAATTCTAAGTTCACATGAGAAATTGATTCTCAGATCATCTGATTCAGCGCTTCTACGCACTACTTGGATTTTCTCAAATTCCAATATGACCAGGCCTCTACAAGGGTGAAATGAGTTCTTACGAGGATGACGTTACGGTAAACCAATGTACCAACACGAAAGCACAAGTTTTAGTTTTTCAAAAGCGATAGGGCTCAATTAGCAACTTCTGCACAAGCATTGTTGCTCACGAATACCACGGAATAGCTACATAAGGTAAACGTTATGTTTATGATTCACACAAAAGGAATTTCCAACTCGTTGCCATTAATAAAACTCGTCCAAAATCTATGGAAACATAAGGTGGCATTAATTGGATGCCGAAAAGTACTGGACTGGAAATTTGATGACGTAAAGCTTGGAAGAAATTCGATTGGATGAGCTTGAAAATTTTAAACAGGTGAAAGAAAAGTAAATGTTAACTTTCATGTTTAATGAATCCACGAGTTGTTCTCAATAATTTAGTCTCCTGTTCGTTTATTACAGATTTTAATGAGTGCTCTGTGCGGAACGGAATGTGTCAACAACGCTGTATCAATGCCTTTGGATCATACAGGTATCATATGTCTGTTATTCTAGATCAAATAAAGATGAGCTTATATTCTGTCGTAGAAAAACCAATGCTTCGTAAACGTTGTCAGATCTTTCACTTTTCTCTCATTTATTTTTCCGGCTTTAATCGGTCGGCCGAGCACAATAAATTACTTAACTCGAGGTTTATGTAATTATGTTTCTAGCATACCGTGTGTGGTTTCCATTTTAAAGCATCGTCCATTAAACCTTACATTTTATCTGGCAATTTATTTCGTAGGTGCGAATGTGCCAGTGGTTACGTAAGCGTGCCTGGGAAACCCCGACAATGTGTAGACTTGGATGAGTGTAAGATGGTGAGGCTCATGAAAGATTCAACTCGCGATGCCTGCAATCGCTAGCGACAAATTATTTCTACGTTTTCTTTCAGGGCATATCTGGTTGTAGTCAAGGCTGTCAAAATACTCTTGGCTCTTTTCAATGTTTTTGCCGCCAAGCAGGCTATGAGTTAGATTCAGATCAACGATCATGCAAAGGTGAGTTTCGTAGATGGTGTACCTCAAAGTGTAAAAACGACTTTTTTAAAAAAAAAAAGAAAAAAAGATCAATCAAGTAATAGAATAAGTTGTGACAGTTTTGGACTGGTCTGCTGACTGACTGACTGGCGGCTGACTAGCTGACCTTCTGACTATCTAACTGACTGACTGATGGACGGACTGACTGACTGACTAACTGACTGACTAACTGACTGACTGGCTGATGGACGGACTGACTGACTGACTAACTGACTGACTGACTGATGGACGGACTGACTGACTAACTGACTGACTAACTGACTGACTGACTGGCTGACTGACTGGCTGGCTGACTGGCTGGCTGACTTACTGAATGACTGACTGACTGACTGAATGACTGACTGAATGACTGACTGAATGACTTACTGAATGACTGACTGAATGACTGACTGACTGACTGACTGAATGACTGACTGAATGACTTACTGAATGACTGACTGACTGATGGAAGGACTGACTGACTGACTTACTGACTGACTTACTGAATGACTGACTGACTGAATGACTGACTGACTGAATGACTGACTGAATGACTGACTGACTGACTGACTGACTGACTGAATGACTGACTGACTGAATGACTGACTGACTGAATGACTGACTGACTGAATGACTGACTGACTGAATGACTGACTGACTGAATGACTGACTGAATGACTTACTGAATGACTGACTGACTTACTGACTGAATGACTGACTGACTGACTGATGGAAGGACTGACTGACTGACTTACTGACTGACTTACTGAATGACTTACTGAATGACTCACTGACTGACTAACTGACTTACTGACTGACTAACTTACTGAATGACTGATTGACTTAATGACTGAATGACTGACTGCCTTACTTACCGAATGACTGACTAAATGACTAACTGACCAAATTTACCTATGAACAAATATATCGTATTAGACATTTTGTTGTGTAGTATCTCTGCTGTATTTTGACGAGCCCTACGGGCTCGTCAAAATACCGAACAATGAGTGAAAATACTCAGTGATACTACACAATAAAACTATTAGTAGGAGGTTTATTATCCAACACGCCAAATTATTATTTCAGTGCGGGCGAATTTCGCGGATATTTCTGGAGTACAAATATCGTGTATCGTGTGATATTTGTACTCGTCTCGCGCGTTATTTGTGCTCTACGAAGTACAGTTGGATGATAAGGGATTGTTATTGAAGTTAATACTTTTTTCCTCTTAGTTTCACAAATTTTCACTGAGCGTCCATTAAAAAGTCCCAAGTTCATCAAAGACACCAGCAATGCGCAAAGAAAAGACTTACAAGGAGTCCAAGGTACAGGCATAAAATCACGCTTCTTGCACAGGACCTGATTCTGATAGAATGATAAACATGGATCTAAATCTCTAAATACATCAAACGAAACTTTTAAAGCAGAAGGGTTTTAAAGATACTGACGGCAACTGAAAGGAGAGGACAGCCATATCTGGTGTGCTTTAACATCAACAAGGGAACTGAAGCTCCTCTCGAGTCCAGGGTCCTGGCTCGTGTACGCCATGGCTTAAGTTCCCAATAATCTCTCCTTTCTTTTTCTCTTTCAGCCTGTCCTCCAGGGTACATTGGTCCTGGCTGTCGTATGACATGCGACGACTGTCAAAACGGTGCGCGGTGTGACATCAGAATTGGACAATGTCTTTGCTCTCCGGGCTGGACCGGAATTTTATGCGACGATTGTGAGTATGAAATTATCGAAACTTAAACGTAGTAGCTGTATGTCTATTACACTCTACTGGGGTTTAAATAGCTCTGTTTAGAACTTTAACCGGCGTCATTGTCTTGTGTTCTTAGCCAGGCCAGCTTTCTCCTATGTTACCTTTCCTCACTGAATAGTATGAATGGGTTATGGTCGATTGTTAAAGCTGAAGGGTAAATGTGATGGACTAGCTCTAAATTCAAGAGGAATCGCTCTACTTTTAGTCACTTCCTGCCAAAGAAATCGAAATAAGCTACAATACTGCAGGTTATCCGGGTAATGTGAAACACTTGAGCATTCCTTGTTGAATTTCCAAAATGTATGATTCCATCAAATGCTTGCATTCTAAGTGGAATAGATTCAATTTCCTTTAAAAAATCTGGTCATTGTTTCTGATTTCTATTAGTAAGACCAGCACCATGTGTAAAAGAGAATCACTTCAAAAAAGTAAACACGAAAAGGACATATAGAGGTCGGCTATTATATAATTATTTATAGGCCTTGGTTATTGTGTGGGAACTACCCTCCTTGGGTGGCGCGCTAAAACAAGGAATTGGATTTGAGTTAAGAATTATAGTGAAACGACAAAAGAGTATCCTTTAGCAGTACGAGTTGGCCCTCTTTATTCTAATGCGCTTTGGTAGGTGTGTTTTTCACAAGGGGAAGTTTAAGGCCTTGAAAACGCGAGTTAGCGAGAGGTCTTCAAGAGGCCTGGCACTTGTGCCAAACACTCAATAAATCTCTCCTTGACTCGTCTCCAATCCTCCTGCTGGCGGAAAAACACGAGCGCTAACAAGCTAAGTACCATTTGCAATACATTCCAACCTCTCTGCCATTTGTACTTGGTATTCTTCATTTCATGGCATAATGGTGAGGCAATTTAGCTTTAGCCAATATTCAAATTAAACTTCACTTACACCCTTTTTATCATTATTTCCTTATGATAGCATGTCCGGAAGGAAGATTTGGAAAAGACTGTAAATTTAAATGCTTGTGTAAAAATGATGCGCAGTGCAATCACGTGACTGGTGCGTGTTCTTGTCGACCGGGATTCCTGGGAGACCTGTGTGATCAAAGTAAGTGTCACATGACCGCCTAGCGAGGATTTGTAGATATCTCATTTATTATTTGCTTGAAGTGTTGGTGATGAGGACTGTATGAATGCAAACTCTGTTGATCAAAGCTATGATGAAATATTCGAGCGTGATTGGCTTTAAGCAGCCAGATATTAGCACTAATAGGACCGTCATACTTGCAAATAGACGATATTATGGAACAGTATAAATGTTATGCAATTGGATAGTAAGCGTCACTTGTGCACGATGGTATGTCAACTATCGAACTATCGTGCAAAAAAAGAGTCCCAAGGAGCTGCTAAGGATTAAAAGTAAAAACAAACAAATTGCCTGAAGCGGGAGAACTCGAGGGACCAAGTCGTGATTTGCATTAGTATTGAGGAAGTGGCGAGAGTTTTCAATTATTCAGCAAGAATATTTTCTTTGCCTCACATCAATTTTTCCTCCTTACAAATCTTATGTTTCCTTATTGGTTTCGAATTTGGAACCTTCTCCTTCAATGACAATGATGAACAGAAATGTCTAACGTTCTCGATACATTTCACGCTAGCTTGTCCCACCGGTTTCTACGGAGAAGAATGTAAGCAGAAGTGCGCGTGCGTTCACATGGAACCTTGCCATCCGGTAACTGGCACGTGCCAGTGTGACCCAGGATTCTTCGGAACCCGCTGCTCAAAAGGTAAATGTTACTCAATACGGTGTTGAAACTGATTTTTGCTCCTGGTTTTATTGTAATAATGGTTCCCTCGCAGTGTGCCCTCCAGGGTCTTTTGGAGCAGGATGCAGGGAAAAATGCAGGTGCCTGGCTGATCAAACAGAAAGGTGCCAACCTGAGGATGGCACATGCCACTGTAAGCCTGGTTACCAAGGCAAACACTGCTCAGACAGTAAGTTTTCGTTTAGTAACTTATTACAAAGAGGAGTTAAAGCTGCGGGTATTTTCTTGTTTCATATATTGGGGAAGAAAACCCATGTGTAGCAAGCATCATTTTTCTTGTCTCCTTTTTTTTTAACTTCTCCTCTTTATAAATATATTTATAGAATGTCCTGATGGAACTTACGGCAAATACTGCGTAAGAAGATGCAACTGTCCTGAATCTTGGAAATGTGATCACGTGCACGGTACGTGTGATGTCACTTGTCCAGCGGGTTTGACTGGACCAAATTGTCAAAAAGGTAGGAGAAGACGTATTCCGTAAAATGTTCAGTGGATGTTGTAAACAAGGAAACGGCCTTAAAAACGTATTACACAGCTTGCTTAACAACCGCAGATGAAGCGAAAAAACAGCCAAAAGGCAGGAGACAGACAGGCAAAAAAAACACCTAGCGCGCGCCTTCGCACGAACCATCCGCCCTCCCACAGGCTTTTGCTATTCTTACTTATTGTTCTTTATTTTGATAATTTAGAACATATTTCATATTCAAAATCGTTTTAAAACGTTTTTTCCTGTACAAGTTTCACCACAAAGATACAATTTATCAAAAGATGAATAACATGAATTGCTGTCAGCGTAGAAAATAAAAATGAATTTAAAAAAAGTAGAGTGTGTCAGGAGTGGGATTCGAACCCACGCCTCCATTTGGAGACCAGAAATCTTAACTACCACTTGTCATGGTAAAGGTCTCCCGCCTTGAGTCTGGCGCCTTAGACCGCTCGGCCATCCTGACCACACGAAAATTTGAAGTGGATTTGAGATACTTTATCATAACTCACTTCGGAAAATACCATAAATCAGTTTTGGGTGAAAATTGATAATAATAAGGTTTCTGGGCAAATCATGAGAGTATATAGCTTTGTGCGCGGCCTTTAGAACGTGCCATTCTCTACGTTCTTTCATAGACAGTCAACCTAACTTAAGAATAGAGTAAATATTGTTCACATAGCGTCCAAAGACAAAACTGGCTGCCGCAAACTGGATGCGCTGTAACCTTTTTAAAAGGCAATCAGTAATTGGATAAAATATTATATCATTAAAATCTAGGCGAGATAGAACCAGACATTCAACTAAAACTTTCCTAAGCTTTATGCTACGTAATTATCCATACCTCCGTTTTCAAAGTAAACATCGCATTCGGAGTAGGTGCACAAAAGCCATATGATAGCATTCTGTAAGGCTGGGGAACAAAACTTACGGACGCAATATCAACTGAGATAAATGCGAAGGAGGCCACCACAGAAGTCAAAGTAGGCTTAAATGAATTGCCAATTAAAACCGGGTATTTGTTCAGGACTCACTTGGCTGCGCCCCGGAACTCCATAACATTTTGTCCACTTTGATGACTAATTTCTTTGTCGATAAGAGTACAGACCACGCTAAAGTACTGTCGATTTGCTAGTGTTCTACAACTAGTATATAACGTAATCATTCAGGAATGTTCTAGACTGTTTGCGTATGTTCAAAAAAGTAGAGCTCATGTCACGCTTTTGTTGTTGTGCTTGTTAAGCTATCAGTAAAGTTGTGTGTTGCAGCCCACAAGAAATCACCGCATGTTGTTTGTACGACGACAGGTGAAATGGAAAAATTATCGGAGAATGTAATTTTATTTCCCTTGTTCTCTCCTTTTCTTCGTGTAGTATGCGCCCAAGGTACTTTTGGTCACGGATGTAGCCAGCGGTGTCAGTGTAGTAATGGTGTGACATGTGATTCCGTAACTGGTTCCTGTATTTGTCCCATGGGAAAAATGGGAGCCAGGTGTGACAAAGGTAAAATAACGCCTTTTTTCTCTCTCTGCAAAAGTCTTGGAGCAATATTATTTTTTGAAATCATCGGACATTTCCTGAAAAAATGTCCCTTCTCCTGATTGGTTTGATAACCAACTATTTCAGCAGAGTAAACTCGAGACAAATATTTTATTTATGGGGAGTGCTAAACTTGAAAACACCCAGCAAATTTTGAACATTTGATCTCCTTTGCCAGATGGGTGTCACCCTTATGCAATAATTTTGATTTCTTTTTGATTCGTTTAACCAGATTCGTCCCAAATAATTTCTCCCTACCTCCTATTTCAAACATTAAACTTGCACAGTTTCATGTTTTATGATGATTCTATTTTACAGTATGCCCTGAGGGCCGGTACGGTTTTAACTGCGACCAAGTTTGCGACTGCGCAGAGGGGATCAAGTGTGATGCCATGTCAGGGGCATGCGTGTGTGCTGAAGGAAGAACCGGCAGACGTTGCGACCGGTGTAAGTACAGTTTTTTCGTGGAATGCATTAATCCGACGCTACTTACAGCATGTTTGATCAGTTAACTGAACGAGTTTCTCGCTTCTCGTTGCATATGTATCTGCGTGCAATCGTACCAAGAGTTTCTGTGTTTTCTAGTCTGCCCAACGGGAACGTACGGGCGAAAGTGTCTAAATAAATGTCGATGCGTTGGTGGAGCCCGCTGTGATCCAGTCAGCGGTGAATGTATCTGCCCCGCAGGAAGGACTGGAACTAGGTGCGAGAAGGGTGAGTAAACTTCTGAGGATTTTACTGGGCCATTTAAAAACATCCGCGTCTTTTTAAGCCAGGTGATCAGAACAAATGCTTGCCATCATGAAATATTTTGGTAGTTAACGGGTCTTTAAACGTTTTTTTAGAATCTGCGTAACCTAGTGCGTTCGTGCGATTTTCTCTGCAGTCTGTGAGCAAGGAACATTTGGCAAAAAGTGTAGGGGTCGCTGCAGCTGTGACCCTGGTGCTCGTTGCCATCCGGTCAGCGGCAGGTGTATTTGTCCGAAAGGGAAAACTGGGAACAAATGTGACGAAGGTACAAACTGTTATTTCACAAGTGAGGTCATGTCTGCCATGTTAGTTACGCAAATCCTTTCGGCTGTTTTGATAAGCATAGCCGTGGGTCACAGTTAACAGAAACTACAGACACAGCTCTATTCCTTAACGGGAGTGATTTGATTGTAGTTTGTCCAAAAGGTTCATATGGTCGTAGATGTGCTCAGCGGTGTAGCTGTTTTGAAGATGCGCAATGTGATCCAGTGGAAGGGACCTGCAAATGTCCTTCGGGAAGGACTGGGAAAAACTGCAAAGAGGGTACGTCTACTGGTTCAGTACTGAGTCAAATCTAAAAGACTGTTATGTATGGCATTAAAAGAAAAACCATCCAACAAGTAAACCCAAGTTTGGATAGCTACAAACCGAGGAAAGTCATAATTGTTCGATTGTAATATTATAATATAATATTCACACGATCTGTGAGTTGTCGCGAAAACTTGCTCCACCTTCAAAATGAAGCAGTTGCGTATTGTTCCCACGTGTCCCCCGTCTCCACTTCCTCTCGAGGAGTTTGGTTGTTTTTACCTTGTGTTGTAATTGTTGCCTGACAACAGTTTCCTTTCTTTAGGTCAGCCAAAATAATTCTCTTGTTCTTTTTTTTAATAACTAAATTTAATTGAAATTCGTTTCAAGCATGCTTTATAAACAAACAAACGCACCCAACGTAAAAAGTCACTGATTGTGTTTATCTCTTTAAGAGTGCCCTCATGACACTTATGGAGTAGATTGTGGTCAGCAGTGTGATTGCGTCAACAGCTCATGCGCTCCTGATACCGGAGAATGCCAGTGTCCGGCTGGAAGAATGGGATCGAGATGTGATAAAGGTTAGCTTCAGGATATCATTATCATTTCGTAATGATCACAGTAATGGTTGTCTATTAATTATATTCGTAGTTTGTCCCCATGGTTACTTTGGACAGAACTGCAGTCAGTTGTGTGGCTGTCATGGAAACTTGTCATGCGATCCTGAGACTGGCAAGTGTCACTGTAGATGCGAACACAACGCGACCTGTGATCAGGTGACGGCATTTTGTGTCTGCGCACCTGGTTGGATCGGCGAGACATGTGAGAAAAGTAAACACTTTATCCAGACTACCTCAGTAATACCAGTTATGGTACCTCCCTGAATTCAATCAAGAATGCCTTCGCGCTATGTTCGTTTACCTGTGCATATTTGTAAAGGTTTTCTCGCTATTAGAACACGTCGTTCGCAGGCCATACATCTGTACTAAATAGTTTACGGATAAAAGTCTTGGGTATTTTTTACCAATGAAATTAGTTATTTGACCAAGAAGGAAGTATTGTCGTGCAAAATCGTGCTAGAAGCATTAGTAAGGTTTTTTTCTGATTGATTTCTTGATCAAGGCCCAGAATAAATAAGATTTGTTTTCATGAAAACTTTCTACATCTTGAGACGAGTAATGTTACGACGTATTTGCGAGTCACAGAAGTTGTCCGAAAGTAGGAGAAACCCCCAAAGTAAACGTGACCCCATAAAGCCAGATTGTAACCTGAGAAACATGGATAGAAAAAAATAACATGGATCAAAATTGTTTCAAAGCGTGTTTTAAATTAGAAACAATGAGGAAACGAAACATGAATTTTGATGTCTTCAAAATCAAAATGGCATGAAATTGAATTTTTTCTCCTTCTTATCAATTGACAGGATGCCCAGAAGGATTTCATGGAGTAAACTGCAGTCAGCCGTGTTCTTGTCCTGGATTAGCTTCATGTGATCATGTGACCGGAAGTTGTAATTGTCCCGCTGGCCGGTTCGGAAAGGAATGCAAAAAAGGTAAGAATCAGAGTATCTGGGGGAGTGGGTATAATACTCCTCCTGGACTCTCTGCCCACTACTGTGAAAGAACTGAAAAACATCTGCGCACGTCAGGAACATCGACGATTAGCGCCGGAAACCTTAGAAGAGACGAATGCTTATAAATCCTTCACTTACTTTTGGTTTTTGTTTCATTTCTTCAAAGGTTGTCAAAAGGGCTTTTTCGGTGATAACTGCAGCAGGAAATGTAATTGCACCAGACATGAAAGGTGTGACGCTGCGACAGGCGAATGTAAACGAGGTGCGTATGAAATAAAATTACTGGAACTCGGCTGACGCGATGATTGTTGCTGTCGACTTCAGATCTAAAGGGTCTGGGTTCGACCCCAAATAGTCACCATGTTGTGTTCTTGGGCGAGACTTTTTCTTGTCTCCACTACTCTAAATCAGGGGGGAGAAGGTCTTAAATGGGTGCAAGCAAACTGCTAGGGAGCCCTTTCGAAACGCTGAGTGTAACTTTGGGAGCAGTCTGCGATGTGCAGGCACCCTGTCCAGGGGGGAGTTGCAATTATTATACTCCTTATCGCATTACCCCATTAAACCTTAGTCAGGCTCCAGGTTGAGAGACCACAATGGTGCGAAGCTGACTTAAGCTCAACTCCCGAACCGACCTAAAGCGTTAATTTACTGAGCGTTTTCAAAACTCTCAAAATTCTGTAAAAACTATTCCTACAGAGTTTTCTTTTTAAATTTCCCAAACAGTTTGTCCTTCAGGCAGACATGGTGCTGACTGCTCGCTCAGATGCAGCTGTTCTTCTTCAGTGATGTGTGATCCATACACAGCAGAATGTTTATGTAAACCTGGAAGTCACGGAAAATCATGCCAGAAGTGTACGTATAGTATATAACATTCATTGAGAGTGCTGATGAATTGAATATTCAAAACATGTTATAACCAATCAGAGAAACAGCACTGGCTTCCTCCATGTTGTTGTGGTTGATCTAAACAACTACCACCACCATACAGACGACTTATTCATGATATTTACACCACAAGCGATCCGCACAGAACGAACTATCGTTATCAACAGATCGAAACTGACCAATCACGACCGACTTACATCACTTGTGTCATACAGTCAATAGCATTATCGCTTTAGGTTACTAGTCATTTTAAAATAACTGGATTTAGTATATTACATCGCTACTTGTTCACATTCCTTTTTTTCGCTAAAAAATTCACAATTTCCTGAGAGTTACAGTCAAAAGTTATTGCTATGTAAACTTGACCTTTTGTTCTGATACCAGCCTGTCGCAGGGGCACCTATGGCCACAACTGCAAGTTCAACTGCACTTGTTCAGAGAATTCCGAGTGTGACCCTGAGACGGGGAAGTGCCGATGTCACGCCGGCTGGATAGGAAGTCAGTGTGAACAAGGTAAAGTCGGGAAAAAATTTCCTTATCTTTTTATTTGATTTTCGTGTCTACCACTGAAGGACGATGGGAAGGAAGAAGGGAAGAGAGATGACCCTTCCCTTTTTCGTTAGAAACACCTCTCGCGCGCTTTCTTCGTTGATTTTAAAACAGTGAGAGGGGACGAGTCTGGGTTCAAAGCTGAAAGGCAAGCTGTACATCTAATGCCAGGATCAGAAGACACTAAAAAATTTACACAGTTCGATGCTTCATTGACTATTTGTGTAAGATTTAAAATCATTCCCTCTACTTGCACATTTAAAGCAAGATCAGTATATAAAAAACAAATGGGACAAAATGCAAAAGTAATTTCTGCCCTTTTCCGGAATAAAATTATTCCTTCACTTAAGCTGATGCTTTCAGTAGTACTGTTCAGTGATACTTTTAGTTGTCCCTAGTGGCGGGTGATCTTTGCAATCAATCTATATTTATTCAAACTATGAAGCAAAAGCATACCTGTTTTTCCTTATTTTCTTTCATAAGTTTGTCCATCGGGAACGTTTGGCCCCAGTTGCCAGCAGAAATGTGCCTGCTACAATGGAATCTGTGATCACGTGAATGGAAAATGTCACTGTCATCCAGGATACCAGGGAGTAAATTGCGAGAGAGGTAAGGGACGATCATACATTGGTCGAATATCGTCTGGTGGACGATTAGACTTCATATTCGAAAATGTTAGCTTCTTGGAAAATGCATTTCACTTGATAGAACAATTTCAATCTGTGTCGAAACCATTCTGGGATGGCTTTGCTTTTGCTTTGCTCTATGATTGGTTAATGAGGCTGCCGCCACTCTTAACCAATCAGACGCTGAACTAAAATTAGTCGCCACATATAGTCACTCGCGTTTTCCCGCCGTTCACGCTGGTTACGTAATTCAGCTCTAAATTATCATTGGTTACATCTGATATTTCTCTTTATTTTGATTGGCTGATACGAGGACTTAGGTTTTGGTGTTACGAAATCCGCTCGAAAAGCGCTCCAAATTGCTCTCATTACAACCTATCCTTAGGGAGACTGGGCCCAACATATCACTTAAAATGCAACCTAAACAAGGTATCTCTCATTTTACAGTGTGCCGCCGTGGTTGGTTTGGACAAGATTGTCAGTTTGAATGCACGTGTAAGAATGATGCCATCTGTGACAACGTAAACGGTAAATGTCACTGTGGATTGGGATGGACTGGGACTAACTGCGAAAAAGGTAAGAAAGGCTCAACATTTTAACTCATCTCTTTTTTTCTCTCAATTCAGCATAAAACACATTCTGAAAAACTGGTTATTTTGTTGGTTCGTAATAAACCCATGAAGTGCAATATGCAATATTTCGCTACTGGATACCAACTTCACTTCCAGAGACTCTCTGTTCTTCTCAAGAGAAAAAAACTGCGAACGAAGATAATATAAAGAGGTAAAATGTAACAAATTTAAAATGAAGCAGTGTCCATTGACTAACAATTTGGAAATATTGTTACCCTCTTTACTTGGCACGGTGTTTGTCGTCACAGACATTCAGTGCCAAGCCCATGAACATTTTTGTACACCTTTCGTGAACGCATCGTTTTTCACCCTTCAACTTGTCGCTCAACACTGTTACAAGACCTTTTAACTCAATTAATGGTACAT
Source organism: Stylophora pistillata (assembly GCF_964205215.1). Classification (NCBI taxonomy): domain Eukaryota; kingdom Metazoa; phylum Cnidaria; class Anthozoa; order Scleractinia; family Pocilloporidae; genus Stylophora; species Stylophora pistillata. The sequence continues at coordinate 5,235,181 of NC_142526.1, read as the reverse complement.
CACATAAAGAGCCCTTTTCTACTCGATTACGTCTTCACAGAATGCTCTTCTAGGAATTATGGTCTGAACTGTGAACAGAGGTGTAAGTGCAGAAACGCAGGAAGATGCGATAAGATCACCGGCTGTTGTTTTTGCACTCCAGGGTGGTATGGGGACAGATGTCAATATCGTAAGTGGAAATTTTTTAGTTAATGAGCTTCAATGCCCCGTTCATCGTTTGAGTAGTTGTATCTATCGTATTTGTTATTGTTTTTGTTGTTGTTTTTGTTGTTGTTTGTTAATTTTTTTTATTTACATTAGGTTGCCCACCTGACCGATATGGCACATACTGCACTAGACACTGCAAATGTATGAATGGTGGATCATGTGACCCGAGAACAGGAGAGTGCTTCTGCACACCGGGGTGGTCTGGAAGAGATTGCACCAAACGTATGTATTTCTCTCATCCCTACCCCCTCGCAACTTGCCATGGGTGGATCAAAATTTGTTTTCTCAGTCCTAGATGCAATTTTCATTAAAGTGACGAAAATGACCCGTGATGTCATTGGTTTTTCCTACTTCGCTCTCTGATTGGTGGGCTGGTAAACTCGAGCCCACTCGACCAATCAAATGCAAACTATAACCAACCATTGATTGGTAGCTCGTGTTTTCCCGCGCTCCGGGTCGTCTGCTTGTTTCCGTTCTGATTTCTCTTTGCCTTCTTGCTTTTATACGTTTGTTCTCACTCGTGTTTACGATTTTATTTTGGGTGAGCTTTAAAGGCCCAAAATAACAATCGAAACTTAATTCATTATCGTGGATAACCTGATTTCAATCTGTCTTCAATGTCTGTCTTGTTTACGTTTCTGTCAGGATGCCCTGTGGGGCGATATGGCTTTGAATGTTTGCTCCTCTGCACATGCGCGAACTCATCTTTTTGTGATGCTGCTACTGGACAGTGCGAGTGTCCGAGCGGGCGGACTGGTACTAATTGTAATCAAGGTAGGTTCTTCAGTGTATGATGACTGTAATGCCATGCGTGTTGCGTAATTAACATAATTGAAAATGCCATACAACTCTTACGATGTTAGTTCGGAGATTTTGTATTTGATCAAATAATAATCCCCTAATCAAGGTTTTTCTACCGTCATCATTTTTCTGTTTAATGTCGTCTTGTGAAAGTGTATTGTGACTGTCCGGCTGAGTGTAGTCCTGTAAGACTTTTTGAGTCTTACAGTCAATAACATCACGGCAAAACTGACCAATCATTTTACACGAACTGGACTAAGAACATGCTACCGACAACAACTATTCACTTGACTCTGATGATGACCTCCACACAGGTCGTCGAAACGTCCGTCGCCACCACCGACAATAGTCCTTCTCAGGACTACACCCACCCGGACGATCACACAACACTTTCACATGTTACCGCCTCCCGGTTAGCTCAATGGATAGAGCGCTGGACTGATGTGCGGGAGGCCGAGGGTTCGAGCCCCGGCCGGACCAACACTCAAGGTCTTAAAATAATTGAGAAGAATATGCTGCCTTTCTATAAAATCAAAAAAACGGTTTAGATGTTCTAGTCTTCTCGGATAGGGACGAATAAATGGAGATCCCGTCTCCTGCAGGGTTAGGGGTAGGAGACGTTAATTTCCCACGCACGAGATTACTGTCTGATGGATGTCCTCCCCTGGGGTGGGATGGGTGGGTTGTTGTCTTGCGTTTTATACATGAGCCTCTGGCTCGGGCAATATAGGTAACCATGCCCCACGTAAAGATATTAAACTTTGATTACTATTACTATTACTATTACCACCGGGTTCAAACCATTTACTGCATAATGTCGCCTTGAATTGTGAGGAGAAATCCTCTGTTGGTCACTCATGGGGGTTACCAGGGTTAAAGTTACACTCAACAGACCCGTTTGGGTCAAAACCAAGCCGCAGTCCCAGGTATAAGAAATTCACATCACTGTCATAAGCTGAATTTGGTACGTGGAACCGTCATCGATAACATAAGTTCAATTCAGTTTGTAGAGGAAAGTATGGACCTGGATGTATATTGGGCTGCTCTTGTGGCCAGGGAGGCCTGTGTGATTCACTGACCGGGAAATGTAAGTGCCGACCTGGATGGACTGGACCGGAATGCAGACAAGGTATTCTCGACCAGTATTCTAAAGTTCATGCACTTTATTCAAATACATAAAAACTGCTGACATCATTTTAGGAATTACACTATTGAAGATAAGTGACTTCTCCTGCCTTTAGCTAACGCATCACGATTAATTTGCAGATTGAATTAAAGGCATGTTGGTTAATTTCCTAAGGGGGCGAGATCTTATCGTTCTATGACATTATTTCGTTCCTTCTGACGTTTCCTTGCTTTTTTTTAGAAACTCCGATAGAGAAAGCACCTTTTAGCGACGACCACTTGTTTACAATCAACCTGCTTTAAATCACACGAACAAAGAGAAAAACTGTGTACTTTCACACAAACAAGCGACTGAAGAGACCATTTCTTCCAATCGACGAATTTACTAAAACGCAGCAAAGCTTACGATATTTACTTTCGCGCTGCACTTCTTTGCTTTCCGAGACACTGCTGTATAGTATCGAGAATATCGGAGAAACTTTCCAAAGTGGCGAAACGAAGAGAGATTCTACAATCATCATGGGTTTCTGCTGGCCCTCGACCACTGGAAGCTCTTCGGTACTTCGAAAAATTGTTCCAGAGTTGTTGTCTGTTGACACACATACACCAGTTATTTATTTTTTCTTATGATTGACGCTGTTGTTATTGCCGTAGTTTATGACACAAGTGTGAGGGTCCCATGTCTTCACTGCAGATTTCCACTAGTCCCAGCTTACGCCGTCGATCGGGGTAAATGAAACAAAACACGGGGACTATTTTCGCGCAGCGTTTGCTAACTGAAGACCAAACCATGAGAGAAAAGTCTGCCAACAGGCTTACGTTACAAGCGCTTCAGCACGTGCGTTTCTTTGCCTGCGCGAAGTATGAGGCCTTGAACAACGCGAGCCGGCGAGAGGTCTGTAAAGGAATCTAGAACTAGCGCCAGACCCCCGGCAAACCACTCCCAGACTTGTCTCCAACCTTCTAGCGGGCAGAGAAGCGCGCCTCCAGCAACGCTGGTAATGAGGGCCCGGTGCCAGGTTACAAAAAAAGAATCTTCATGTATTCAGTACAAAATAATTTTTAGAACCTCTTTATTTCAAGAATCTTCACGTCTGTTCATGATCATCTTTTAAAGATTTTGTCAATGACCGGATATACATTAGATGTTTGTGAAGGTGTTTTTAAACATAATTTCCATTTACTCTATTTACAATCAGTCCAGCATTTTACCCTCTTCTTGTGTACGTTATATTTTGTAAATTTCTCGTGATGATTTCATGAAACAATCCTCGGGTAAAATCAATTCAAATGATTCAAATAAATTCATATGAAAGTCACATAGCATTTCCCAGTTTTATTAATTGGCAGACTACGAACGGTCGTTCCTTATCGCCGAAGTCCGTCGTGCAACTCAAAATAAAATCTCGAGGGAAAAAAAATTGATGTTGGCGTACCGCGCGGAACTCTGGGAGTGCTACTTTAAATGCGCCCCACTTCCAGAGTTCCGCGCGGCGCACTAACATCATTTCTTTATCTATGCTTATTTTTTTTTTAACTCGCGCGGCGGACTTTGCTGAAAAAGAGGGACTGCTCATAGTATATCTAATTCGTTTCTAATTTTCCGATGTCAGTTGTCAAAGACTAGAACCATGTAGGATCGAGATAAAAATAACGATGCTTCTGCTCAATGCGCAAATTACCTCATAAAATTTCGTTCATTCCGCTGAGATTTATGAGCCGCACGCGACTCGGTCCGTGACCTAGAGCACGGACCTCGAACTCGGTTAGCAACAGGTATTCAAGATTTTGAGTTAAAGAATGATTGTATGTTATTGCATCACAATCATGAAAAGACAAATAACTCCCCAACACCCTGTTCTTACTACTGCACAAGGCAAGAATGACAACTCGTACCACTTCTTGCAATCCCAACAGTGTACTGCCGTACATTATATTTTGCCTAATTTTTTCAACACTATGTCCAGAATATCAAATAAGATATTTCCAGCCACATAGTCATTGTCAACCAGGTTTATAAGATAATACGTATCATGAATGGTGTCAATTATCCCACGCGAGAGAGATTTATCGGAATAAATATGTCCCCACTGATGCTTCCATAGAGCGAACGCCTCGTCCTAAAAATGGCAAAAAAAAAGCGAAAGAGAATATCAAGAGATCGTGACATGGAGAGGACCTCTTGCTGAAAAAACAATCTCGCTTTGTCCGCGCATGTGGGAGGAGTGCAATTTTCCTATTGGGTCGGGACAGCAACGACATTCTTTTAGCTGCTTTGTGATAACTCAGCGGTCAAACTACCTGTCGAGCATGCGCGGAGGATCAATTCTGGCTGGCTGCACGCAAGTCTCCCGCGCAAAATTTCATAAGAAAACATAAGGAAAAACCGCTGTCCAGCAACAAAGCGAAAAAACATTGAAACTTTGATAGAAATCGGTACAAAGGGAACAAAAATAGGGGTATCCTGTTGATTTACCAAGACATTTATGCATTTTTGAATCGCCGTGACTTACTGGCTTGGGTGCCTGTTTGTAACTTGTGTGAGAATACTTAGCCAATCAGATACAAAACCAAAACCAACCTCGACGCGGTTACTTACGTTTTCGCGCGTTTTGTACAATTTGCTTGTTGTTACGTTACTGAGATCTTATTGGTTACTTGATATGTTCTTTTTACTTCTGATTCATCATTGCCCAACTTTGGTCGGCTTTATGATTGAGCAGTTCTCAATTGAATTTCGACAAAAATCCGGGATTTCTACGCATTTGCCTTTACTCGCTCTGTGATTGGTCCAGAAAACTCGCGCCACTCGCTCAACCAATTAGATGCAAAACTAAAAAAGAACCTATCACAACTTGGTCACCCGCGCTTTAGGTAGTTTGCTTGTTTCTACTTTGAGTTCTCATTGGCTCTTCAGGGTATTTTTCTCTCTTCTGTTTGGCTGTTGTGATAGCTTTGGTTTTGGCTTTACGACACGCAATCGAAAAGCACTCTATTCAATTGAAGTTCGCTCTTGAAAGTCAAAATATTTTCACACATCATCCTGGTTTCACACACACGAAGGGACAAGTCCTTACCTTCCAAAACTGAAAAGCAATAGGATCCACCACAGTCGGTTGAAGTATCTCTGATCCTGGAAACACACCCCACGTGACAGCATTGGAAGAGTATACGTTCGCGTTTGTCACGTCTTCCTTTCCCTGAGATTAAATTACGTGACAATGACAGTTACTGGCGTTACACGTGCGACAAAGTCGTTTCTCTGGATCATAACTTACGATGACTAAAATAAGTCAAAAAGATTTCTTGGGGGAGTTTTAGGAACTTGGTTCCCGTTTAAACGGGTTTGTCCCCAATAGTATTTCCTATTTTTGCATTTGCGATATTTAGACAGGCTGACCCGGTTCAGCATGACGCTGGTTTGAAATGGGGACCTGTATAAACAACAACAAGGCCAGACCACAACACCGGGAACTAACGTTCCCTACTCTTTGCGATAAGTGTGTGGGTTCTTTAACGTCCCCTGCTAACCAGCACAGAGTAGATGCAGGAGACAGGGCCTACGGTTTACCTTCCTTATCCGAGAAGACTATAATTTCTAACCATTTACGGATTTCATGGCAAAGGCAGCACATTCTCCTCAGTTATTTCAAGACCCTGAAGGTTGGTACGGTTTGAGGTTTAAACCCTCGACCTCCCGCACTGCAGTCCAACGCTCCAAAAAGTGAGCTAACAACGCGCGGTTTAAAGCTTTAAAGCACAGCTTGCAACTTGTCTGAAACCAACTACTCCGCAAAAAAAAATCTTCATTCATTGTAACGATGAACTGATAGAGCACTTTTCAATTAAGTATAGAAAGTGATTCTGAATTACTACTGACTTCGCTCTGTGATTGGTCAATCCCACTTTGGTCACCCGCGGGTATTTTTCCTTTGAGTTCTCATTGGATAGTTCTGATTTTAACCTTTGTTCTGATTGGCAGTTGTCATTTATTTGGTTTTGGCTTTTCGACAACCAGTTGAAAACTGCTCTAAAACAAAACCACGATTCAAAATCGCTCACCGAGAAGTTCACAATGTGATAATTAACCATAGGATAGTCTTGAAGAACTTCATAGAGGCACATTGCAATTTCTTCGCTGGTAAAGAACTCCAAATAAGCCTGTAGGATCATGAAGACATATACAGGTGAGAAAACCTCACAGCTTTCATTTAACCCTTAACAACATCAATTTGCATATTTTTCATACTGTTCTCTATACATGTCATAAGGAGCTGACAAAGGAGATTTTGTTTAACAATCAAGATCATCTTTTAAGGGTGATCATTTTCTTTATTCTCATGACCTACACGTTGGATTCAGGGATGATATGGTAAGGAGAAATTAGATGCTAGTTGAAGAGTAAAACTAAAGTCAGTAAAATTATTGAACCAATCCCCCCCCCACCCCACCCCCATTCAATGTTGGTAACAGGCAAATTGGGTTCGGTCGTAATAGACTAAATTCGTTTAATCATGGGGGGGGGGGGGGGGGGCGGAACAAGGAAACCAACCATTCAGAAAAGTTCACCTTCTGAAATACGTATCCACCTGGACGCCCCCACCCTGACACTGGGTCTGTGGAAGGTGCACCATTCACGTTTGGCTGGCTGTTGATCGTAAGAACTCCGTGTTTATTGACATGGGCGAGTTTGTCAACAAAAGGCAATGTTTCTGATGCCAGTTCATCCTGATTCCATGGTATTTCCTTTACCTAAAAGGAAAGGAAAAAAGAGTTCTGTAAGTGACAAGATGAAGACAATACTCAGAGCGAGTCATTAACACCATACACCACACCACAGTGTATATATATTATAGATCATAATGATGGGTGTGAATTTCTCTCCGAACATTGGTGAATGTCTTTCAGCAAGTTCGTCTATCTGTCTCTGTCGGTCTGTTTCTGTCTGTCTGTCTTTGTCTGTTTTTGTCTGTCTTTGTCTGTCTGCCTGCCTCTGTCTGTCTGTCTGTCTCTACTATTTGTCAACCATCACCCAGCTTTTATGAATGGGTCCGAATGTTACTTGATCAACCGATATGCCAGACGAAGAATAAGAGAAACATGCACGTTGAGGGAAAGTTTTCTTCAATTCTCAGGTTCACAGTAAAACAAGCACTTTGGTGTCTATCAGTCGGATTGCCTCTAAGTCTGATCATTTGCATTGCTGCTGTCTGTATGCTAGACTTCCTCTCTGTCAGTCTGCGTGTCTATCTCTAGTCCTGTCTTTCTGTCCAGCTGTCTCTCAGTATGCCAGACTGTCTGTCTGACTATCTGTGATTGATTAAGTCAGTGCAAAGCCGGGATAAACTATGTTTTTTGTCCCCCTGCGAAACATTATTGTAGTCGAAAAGATGACTCCAAAGTCCCGCCATTGACTTTCCAAAAAGTACTTAAGAGACTCTGCTACAGATGAAATTGAAAAAAAAAGTGGAATCCTACATGCAGTCTCCACCGTTTCCACTCATAGGATGTCTCGCAGAAAAAGGGAGTAGTGTGAAATCCCAAAGAATGTCTGTGAATGAGAATACTTTACACAGAGCTGGGATTTGAATGGTGATGTAATGAAATGCGCAATAATGAAAATGAAAAAAGTAAACTAGTAAACTTTAAACATGGTGATTTAAGTAAAAGATGGTGTTCTTTATCGTGTTAACAGTTGAATTTCGCGAAATACCCACCTTGTATCCATGTCTGTTTTCTTTACCAGTCAAATAGCACACAAACACTTCAAACACGTCCTCAGGGCTGTTCAACTCACGCCCCCACATGTTCAACAACTCCTCTTTACTCTCGTTTGTACCCAACAACACCAAATGATAATCTCTCAATTCTCCGAAAGACGCTGCGCTAGAATCTCCCCACCTCCCGTTCGGGAACTCGTCCCAGTTTGACGTACGGATCATGTAACTGCGAGGTCTTGAGGTCCAAAAAATCGGACGCACTAGCTCCATTTGCCCCCTTCTTGCTTGGGCAGGGCCTGGCATCCAAGGAAGTCTCCGCATGGAAGCGGAATCCAATTCGTCCTCTTTGTAGGACATTCCAATCTTTTCCAGAATTTCTGTGATGGAAGTCTCCCTGTTTAGCGTATAGAAATGGACGCCATGGACGTGACCGCTTCCAAACAGCTGTTTACACATTTCTGTGGAATATTTAATGCCATAATTCATGACTGCAGTGGTGTCTTCTTTTATTGGAGCCAGTTTGTCCAACAGCCACTGTGGTATCTCTACGCGGGATAGCCGTTTCAGTTGCCGCAATGAGTTAAAGTTCTGTGGAATACCAAAATAATAAGTTTAAAAGTCGTGTCATACATCAGCCCTCGTTAAAAGTGCAGTGGATCCAGGGTTTCGCCCAGCGCCCGCGAGTAACTTAATGACCTTGAGCAAAGAGAGCTCGGGAAAAGGTCTGTACGAGTTCTGGCTGGTTTCTATTAATGCCAGACCTCTCGCCAGCTCGCTCTGCTCAAGGCATTAAACCATTTCGCGGAGTAACGCTGGTACCTAAACGCTTATGATGCGGTTCAGCTCTCCGGCTAAGTCACGCAGTGATATGACAATGTCGAAGTCGAAACTTAACACTGCTTTCCTTAAAGACTATCTACGTATTGACTATGTGGGAGGGCCGGACGGAAACAAAGTTGGATCGAGGTCATGACGTATTGACCTAGAGCCAAGTAATTTCCCAGGCCCGACCGAATTCAGTCAATAGGCATTTTATCATATAACCTTTTATTATTAAAAACTGGATCATTGGATAATGCAATTCAAGACTTTTCATTGGCTTAGCCATTATGGTATATGAGCCAATATACCATAAACTACGATATGGTAAGCGTATGCATAAGCTTAAAATTGAAAGGGAGCTAAAAATTTAATAAAATTTAATAATTTAACGTAGCGTTTTTAATAAAACAATTATTCCACTCGCGTTTGTTGGATATGAGATGAATATAGCCAACTCGGCGCTACGCGCCTCGTTGGCTATCTATCATCTCATATCCAACGCGCGCTCGTGGAATAATTGTTAATTATATATATTTTTTTTCACATCTTATTCTATTATTTCGCATCTTGCGAGGCTGAACGGCTTTTTCCGGCCTTGCACGTGCCATCGCGTGCGGCTCTTGCACGTGCCATCGCGTGCGGCTCTTGGACGGAGAGTTTTGTCTAAAGTTTTTTTAACTAGGAGCGCGTGCGGGGGCCGCACGGCTTATATAACAATACAGTTGGGTTATTAACCAAGCGTGAGGTCAAGATGGCTGGATATTGGCCGAGTTCTTTTTTTGCATTTTTATGGACCGAGACGAAGTCTTATTCTATTTATTCCATGCGCGGGATCGTTGCGGGCAATCCCGAGCAGGCAAGATGGGCCCATCTTGCCTGCTCGGGTAGCCAATCAGAACGCAGGACTCACTTCATCTTGCCCATGGGCGCTGTGAGTGATGTAATAAAACTTATTAAATACCTGAATTGGAAAAAGAGCTGGTATAATGGGTACATTAATTCTGTTTCTCTGGCAATCGTCTACAAACTTTAAGAAAGTTTTAACTTCAAAGAACATCTGTGTAATGATAAGGTCTGCACCGGCATCAACCTCAGCTTTAAGATGCTTCAAGTCCTCTTCATAACTATTAACGTCAGGGGAGGCCATCAAATATCCTACAACACGAGAGTTGAAATGGTATCATTCCACCATTACGCCATTTTATCGCAAAAGGGCATCGGAACGCGCAAAATATGCCATAGTACTGCACTGAAAAACAGGGCAAAAATACGGACATAAAGAAAAGATGGACACATTGGACGATCCAAACCATGGTTTTATCTCATTTTTTAGGCCTGACTTTTTAAGCCAGTGCGGATCTAGGGAAGGGGCCTGGGAGACCCGGGCTACCCTTATTTTGAGTAAAAAAAATAAACGCAGAAGGAACAAAAAGCCGGCAGGTGCACACACACAACTCCCCCCCCCTCCCCTCAGCTCCAGGTCTGGATTTGCCTCGGTAAGGAATGAACTTTCAATTAAAGCGCGTCTGATCCTTTTTGTCCGTCACGCAAAAAACACTTAAATGGTTTTGCTTGCTTTGTTTTCATCTTCCACGCAGTCTACATTCGATCGATACTACGCCCAGTTAGATCGAAAACTAGCAGCCAAAATACTAGAAAATGAAATAAATGAGGAATAGAAATCCCTTATTCGACGGTTAAACATGCAATTCGGGTAATATTATTTCTATGTCCTGCAGAGGCAACGAAAACTGCAAGTCATGAGCAAAAGGTTAGTTCTCATCATCAAATTATCCACCCGTATTACATGTTAAACCACTGAATAGGGTGTGTATAATTCTCGCTTACGCCAAGAGGGCCAACTCTTATTTACCATGCGGAAGTCTCATACCTGCAGATACTAGATACTAGTATCTGCAGGTATGAGATGGACAAACATGCACAAACATGACATTTATTACCAAAGGGAATAAATTAATTTATGCAGCCTGCGCCGCGTTTTATCATTACCCCGGATGGGTTACATCTGGGACTTACAATGGCAGATATTTTTAGTTAAGCTTCGGTGCAGGGCAAACATTTCCCACCCTATTAACCCCCCCCCCCCCATTGTTTTCGAACATTCTCATAGGTGCGTTGAGTTCTCACTCGATGGGTGTTTGCCCTCACCTTTGCTGGGATTAGGTTTTATTTCCGGTTTTACTGTAATTTGATTTGGTATTAAAAATAAACGGCCACTCAACTGAGTGGCCAAATTAGGGCAAATAAAGGTTGTCCGTTTAATTCTCCCAGCAAACCGAGCTCACCCCTAGCAATGCACAGTGCACAGCACTAGGTTATTGGCAAGCGAGCAAGAGGCATAAATGGTCGTTTAGAGAAGAGAAAATATCCTACATAGGTTCTACCTACCTACCACTCCTATTGTGAAGTGGTCTCCAAATTCACTTTTGATAAATTTAACCAGGTCCACAGTGTAATCAAATCCATCTTCTTTTGGTGTTAAGTCCTCGCCATAGCTTTCATCTGGTAAATAAGAGGTGAAAGTTTCTTCAAGTTTTAATCCCTAACCAAACATATCTGAAATATTGGTTACTGAAGCTCCTGATGCAATCAATCTGTGGTGGTTACAACAATCATTAGCCTTTTCACTCCCAGAGGTGATTAAACTGTAACTTCTCCCTATAATATCCATACATGATCCAGCAAATGGGTAATGAGAATACTCAAACTTATCAGGTAGAAGTTGTGACTTTGATTGAACACCAAATTCTCATAATCTATTTACAAGGAAATGTATAGCAGTTAGAGGGGAGAATTCACAATTAGATCTTGGAAGTTAAAGAATTAACCCTTCAAACTCCAAGATCTGATTGTCAATTCTCTCCTCTAGCTGCTACATATTTTCTTACATATGATGCACGATCCTCGCAGTGGATAGCGCTATTTAAGCAATAGCGAAAATCAGACCTGAAAAAAATCAGGCCTGTACGCGATTCGAACCACTGACCTCTGCGATACTAGTGCAGCGCTCTACCAATTGAGCTAACAAGCCAACTGGGAGCAGGCCGTTAAGTTGATTCGTAATAAACCCGTGAAAGTGATAAATCAGATACAATGAAATATATGAACTTCATATATTTCATTGTATCTGACATATTTTCTTGTAAATATGTTACAAGAATTTGGTGTTATATCAAGATTTCAGCTTTTCCCTGATAATTTTGGGCCTTCTCATTATACCTTTATGCTAGGTAATGTATGGATGTTAGCAGAAGAAGTTATGTCAATCACTTGCGGGAGTTAAATGGTTACATTTTTTGATGAGATCCAGGTTCTGGCCTCACCAAAGTTATGGGATAAAACATCAGGAGACATGCTGACCTACAGTTAGCTTACTAGAGTCCAGGTTGTGCAGGTCTGGGTCAAGGTCCTGGGCAGGTCATCGTGTCATATCAAAGACACTTTACTTTCAGAGTGTCATCACCACTAAGGGATATGAATGGGTACACAGGAATTGTCAGGGCGTCCAACATAATATTAGGTTTGTCAGGAGGTGGAATGAGGTTTGAAACTGAGGCAAGATTAGGGTACAAGAAATTTGTAATGCAAGATGCTGGAAGAAAATGGGAAGGCAAGACTGGGATATGCTCCATTTGAAGGCAGGTTAGGTGACAGGAAAGGTATAGGTTAGTTCATGATTTAGTTCAAGTTAGGAGTCACATAACTTAAGAAACATTAAAAAGTATCCGTTGGCTTTATAAACAGGCTTGATCTGGAAAAACCACACATCAAAAGACATGAGACAGTGGATGTGTTGCTGAGTCCAGCATGAAACAAAAGAAAAGAAATTGCTTGTCTTTGGCTCCAAAATACATTTTAATGCATTCTAAAACTCATTTTGCCTTATTAGGGCAATGAGATTGTTTAGGCTATAATTTGTCCATCAGTTTAAATGAGGCATTGAACTAGAGCCACTTGGGTTTAACCAGGTAGGATCAAGATAAAAATGTTCATAACAACAGGCTAGCTCAATGGAATAAAAAAAGAGCAGCGAGATGCGGAATTGGAAAAGTCTTTGGAATCCGGCTTGTCAGGGGGTGGGGGATACTAGCCTTGGGACAGAGCAGCATCCAATCCTGTGATAAGTAACAATATTTATGATCACCTCATGCTAACAATACCAAGATTAGCCCCAGCCAACATAAAATAACATAAAATTTAGCCATCTTAACCCTACAACCACCAAGAGTGACCAAGACAGAATTTCTCCTTACAAAACCAAAAAAATTTGAAGCAAACAAGTAATGACAATAAAGAAAAACATCAATTAGGGGATTATTAGTTGATCCAATACCAGATTCTCATAACTAACACCATAGGAATTGTTTAGCAGACAGCAAAGAGAATTAATAAGAGATCTTGGAAGTGAAAGGGCCAAGCAGTACCTCCTCTCACTGCGAGAACACTTCCAATACCAAGATTCTTAGCTCGAGTAAGATGCTCCAACACTTGACTTCTTGTTGTGTTTCTGGATGGGATGTGAATCATGATATTCTGTCCATACAAGTCGATCATTGCTGCAGAAACTAACAATGAGCTAGGCTCTGACTGACACTTATCTGACATTGGTTCTTGAGATGGTTTCCAAGTGATGTCACAAAACAGAGGTGTACAGTGTTCATGTAATCTTCCAAGTATTGCCATGAGGTTTGTTGCTCCATTGAAAGTCTTGGGTGGATAAAACTCCAAGGAAAAGAACTGTTCATTCTTTGCCATCTTACACCTGATGGTGTCAATTAGTTTTTCAGGCTTTGGTTCTCTTTCACTTCCCTGCTGTGACATGACTGTCTCACTCTTGAACTAGCTAATCATAGAATATTCACACAGTCCTAACAAGATTTAATGAAGACAAACACCAATAAATTATTTGATTTATTAAATAAACATCATCCTTTTAGCTACCCACAGTTCTATTTTACCAGAGGGGCTCGAGACTTACTGTATCATCAGATCTATGGATTATCTGATCAATCATTCTCCATTTTGGACGCCAATTTTTTTTTTCTTACCACGTTTTGACATTATCTGAGATCTAATACTCAACATATGCATGGCAGCATGGAATCTATTTGTTAAAAGATTATTATGATATTACATAATACTGGTTAAAACCCTCTAAATGGTACTATGATTTACGGAGAACCATTATTGCTCTTCAAATAACTTGTGGATTTGACCAAATTCTGCTCCAATATATTAAGTTTTATCTACTCTACCTTTCAGTTTTTATCTCAAAATTTTCCATATTCTATCAAACTATTCCTTGGCCAGGATCGCAAGTTTGAAAAAAATCTTTCAAATATATATAGTTAATGCAGGCGGTTTGTGTTCGGCTATCAAATGAAACTAAACGCTTGGGCAATTTGTTTGATAGGTTAATTTCTACAGGAATGCGATTTTCTTGGAACGGTATTCGCTTTTAAACAAATCACTCTATCTGAAACTTCCCATGGCATGAAAACATTGAAATTTGAGCGGAAAATTGATATGTGCGACATGACCTTAAATGTTGAGATTGTCTGGCACTAGATATGCAAATAACATTTCAGATCTCGGTGACAATATTAAGTACATGAAATACACAAAATCGTACCTTTTTATGCAGTATTCGAATAAAGTTCACTTTTGTCTTTCCATTAAGAATGTCTGAGGCAAATTTGTAGGAAAGAGTTTGTGCAGTTGCACAATAAATTCAATTAATCGCTCCAGTCCCTCGCCATCATCTGAGGGACCAGGCCCTTCTCACGCCCCCTGTTTTTACGGGAGGAGTCATGCGAGGGACGTCTTCAAATGAACAAGAGGCCTTAACCCACTTTGTGTTACTTTACACTCTAGTAGTTTTTTTTCATAATTTACATGGCGACAGGCGGCGTAATGAAGCTAGTCGTCCGTACACATGGCCGCGCTAGCTTTATTGTGTTCATGGTGGAGTTGCCCCCGATAAACACCGAGGGAAATGTGAGAAAAAAGGAAGACCCAGAGCCACACAAGATATTTGTGACGATAGCAGGTCTATGTATACAGCGGAAAGTTAACTTTTCAGCAAGGAATTCTGTCATTTGCCTTCATCCACGAAACGAAGTGTCAGCGTTACAAAAAAGTTGGGATATCTCACAATAAAATAAGACCAAGATTTAAACTTTCCCCAAAATCCTTCTTTCCTTTGTCCTACGCATTTAAATAGTTAGGAATTTAACCTTTTCTTCCTCGCTTGATCCCAGACATGCGTTCGGAAATCCCCCTCACTGTTTTCAACTCTCGTGCATGCGCAGAGTTTGACCGCTGTGTTTATGGTACCATGTTTGAGCAACTTCGTAACCCTGCCGCAGATACATAGCGGCCCAGCCTTCAACTCCAACGGGCAAAGCCTAAACGCGCGGCTGGCAAACAGCAGTTGGTTCGGTAATCAGCATCCATTTTCATCTTGCTCAGGCCCTGATTCGCAACTGTTTTTTACTAACGAAAATATTTTTGAGGCAATTTCGCAAGCCATTATTCATTGCCCGGTGGTAAAGGTTTGGAAGATTTTAGTTGTGTCGTAATATAATTTACCTAGACCTATCCTGGTATTCTAATGATTCCCCCATCGGCAGTCAATGTTCTATAGTGGCCCCCTTGATACTCTGTTTTCGACGACTGATGCCCCCATCCGATCCCCCTGACCACCATGTGATGCCTTCAAACCCCCCCCCCCTCCGTCCCATGGCGACACGTAAGTCTCGTACTGGTGCCTTAAATTGACCAATATTCCCTATACCTAAAGCACAAGGACAGCCCTTCTTGGGGGACCCCACCCCTTTTATCCCGTAACATCCGCTCTCTCCCCCCCACTCCCCAAATCATAAACCCCAGCGGTGGGTGAATATGCTTAGGAGAGAAAAAAAAAAAAAAAAAAGAAAACAGCCCTCTTGCTCTGATAATGGAAGTTGTGTTTCGGTTCCCTCGCCGAAGTCTGACATGTGGAGAAAATCTTTTCAGTGTCCGACAAATTGTGTAAAACTGCGGGAGTTCTTTCTATGTTACCCGGTGTCTGAAGACTTGAGTCAGTCAGTGCTAATTCATCAATTAGCGCCAGGAATGATAATGATGCATCAGAGTAAGACACATTTGTCGCACGCCGGGTCCAGTAGGACGGAGAATTACTTTTAAAAATGTATCGATTTTCCGTAAACTGAGGCTGTTTGGCTCAAATCGGTGCATTTCAAAGGGGCGTTGCAATGTTTATATCTTTTTTTTTTTTTTTTTGTGTACACGAATCTGATACTTGTCAGGTCTGTTTAATTTAAAAGAGGGCTAAGGTTTCAGAAGTAAGTACTCATTTCCGGTTTAGGTGTCTAGAAATAGAAAGCACAGTTCTTACAGACTAGTTAGTTATATTCATTTGGCAACCACTTAGTCCTGAACTTTGGCACAAAATTGTTGGCAAGACGAATTCTCTTCGTGAGATCGTTGTGATGGCTTGTGTTCCTCTATTACACCTTCGTAGCATGTTCAGAATTCGACGGATCTTGTTGCGAGCATGGCTGTATAAACACTTTGGCAGGAATTCATTGTATCTGCAGAAGAGGTTTCAGGCTTGTTGATCGCTGTCAATGCAGAGGTAAGCTTTATTACAAGTGATTTTGAAACTTTAAAACTTGTAGTATGCCATAGAATAAGAACGTGTCTAAAAGTCCCGCATTGCCAAGCACTATAAACATTAACAGTGCTGACTTCAGTAATACATTAAGAACAACCTATTGTGCGCGCTAAACTCATCAACAGATAGAGCTCGAAAATCTGGAATTCAGAATCCCGCCGGAATTTTTTAAGGTCTGTTTTTTATTCAAAATAACTCCGATTATTTTACCGAAGAGCGTACGAGTTCCGAATATACTCCGAAGACTAGCCAACGATTATTGGAGGTTTCCGAGGTTATCCGCAGATCCCTGAATTTTTTAAGACTTTTTTTTCGTTGGCGGTGGTGCACGTGAAGTGCAACGTCATCTATTGCATAATGTGCACTTACTACAGAAAGACATACATCGGTGAAACAGGAAGACGATCGACTAGGTGACCGATTTCGAGAACACCATCCCGACGTAGAAAGGATGCATCAAAAGCAGTCTCTAAACACTTTAATCTACCTAATCGCTCTAAGTGTAGCATATGGCAATTTGCTGTCTTTCCTTACATTTAGATAGCTCGGAAAGCCCCACAATTCCTCCATTTGCTCTGACAAAGGGCTAACGCTCGAAACGTCAGCTTTTTTAACTCTTTACGGTGGCCAATTTACAATTTCAACTAAGTTGATATAACCAAATTACCTTGTTACCCCCACAGACGCAACACCATAGTTTCTTTAGAAACTATCCCCTTAACTAATATCGTAGATGTGAATGTGCCAATGGTTACTAAGTGCGCCTGGGAAACCCGACGATGCGTAGACTTGGATGAGTGTAAGATGGCAAAATTTCAACTTTACGCCGTAGTTTTGTAATAGAGCCAGCCTGTCAGAATACACTTGTTTTTCGCAACTCGCGATGCTTGCAATTGCTAGCGATGAATAATCAAGATATTTTCTTTCATCATCTGGTTGTAGTCAAGGCTGTGAAAATACTCTTGGTTCTTTTAAATGTTTTTGTCGCCAAGCAGGCTATGTATTAGATTCAGATCAACGATCGTGCAAAGGTGACTTTCGTAGATGGTGTACCTCAACTTTTAAAAACTACTTTTTGTCTAAAAGACCGATTGACTGACCGGCTAACTGACTGACTGGCTGAATGACTAGCTGACTGACTGACTGACTGGCTGACTGACTGACTGACTGACTGACTGACTGACTGGCTGACTGACTGGCTGAGGGGCTGACTGACTGACTGACTGACCGACTGACTGACTGGCTGACTGACTGACTGACTGACTGGCTGACTGGCTGACTGGCTGACTGACTGGCTGACTGACTGG